>NC_080735.1:20728254-20753254 GCF_019097595.1 Hemibagrus wyckioides | reverse complement strand
CAGAAACACACATCATCTCAGAAACACACATCATCTCAGAAACACACATCATCTCAGTAACACACATCATCTCAGAAACACACAACTCAGTAACACACATCATCTCAGAAACACACAACTCAGTAACACACATCATCTCAGAAACACACAACTCAGTAACACACATCATCTCAGAAACACACAACTCAGTAACACACATCATCTCAGAAACACACATCATCTCAGTAACACACATCATCTCAGAAACACACAACTCAGTAACACACATCATCTCAGAAACACACATCATCTCAGTAACACACATCATCTCAGAAACACACAACTCAGTAACACACATCATCTCAGAAACACACATCATCTCAGTAACACACATCATCTCAGAAACACACAACTCAGTAACACACATCATCTCAGAAACACACAACTCAGTAACACACATCATCTCAGAAACACACAACTCAGTAACACACATCATCTCAGAAACACACAACTCAGTAACACACATCATCTCAGAAACACACAACTCAGTAACACACATCATCTCAGAAACACACAACTCAGTAACACACATCATCTCAGAAACACACAACTCAGTAACACACATCATCTCAGAAACACACAACTCAGTAACACACATCATCTCAGAAACACACATCATCTCAGAAACACACATCATCTCAGTAACACACATCATCTCAGAAACACACAACTCAGTAACACACATCATCTCAGAAACACACAACTCAGTAACACACATCATCTCAGAAACACACATCATCTCAGTAACACACATCATCTCAGAAACACACAACTCAGTAACACACATCATCTCAGAAACACACAACTCAGTAACACACATCATCTCAGAAACACACAACTCAGTAACACACATCATCTCAGAAACACACAACTCAGTAACACACATCATCTCAGAAACACACAACTCAATAACACATCATCTCAGTAACACACATCATCTCAGTAACACACATCATCTCATAAACACACAACTCAGTAACACACATCATCTCAGAAACACACAACTCAGTAACACACATCATCTCAGAAACACACATCATCTCAGTAACACACATCATCTCAGAAACACACAACTCAGTAACACACATCATCTCAGAAACACACAACTCAATAACACACATCATCTCAGTAACACACATCATCTCAGTAACACACATCATCTCAGAAACACACAACTCAGTAACACACATCATCTCAGAAACACACATCATCTCAGTAACACACATCATCTCAGAAACACACATCATCTCAGAAACACACAACTCAGTAACACACATCATCTCAGAAACACACAACTCAGTAACACACATCATCTCAGAAACACACATCATCTCAGAAACACACATCATCTCAGAAACACACAACTCAGTAACACACATCATCTCAGTAACACACATCATCTCAGAAACACACAACTCAGTAACACACATCATCTCAGAAACACACATCATCTCAGTAACACACATCATCTCAGAAACACACATCATCTCAGAAACACACAACTCAGTAACACACATCATCTCAGAAACACACATCATCTCAGTAACACACATCATCTCAGTAACACACATCATCTCAGAAACACACAACTCAGTAACACACATCATCTCAGAAACACACAACTCAGTAACACACATCATCTCAGAAACACACATCTCAGTAACACACATCATCTCAGAAACACACATCATCTCAGTAACACACATCATCTCAGAAACACACAACTCAGTAACACACATCATCTCAGAAACACACAACTCAGTAACACACATCATCTCAGAAACACACAACTCAGTAACACACATCATCTCAGAAACACACAACTCAGTAACACACATCATCTCAGAAACACACACATCTCAGTAACACACATCATCTCAGAAACACACACATCTCAGTAACACACATCATCTCAGAAACACACAACTCAGTAACACACATCATCTCAGAAACACACAACACCTCAGTTACAGGAGATATGAGTCAGTTGTGTAACGTGTTTCCAGGCTGTTGCTGTACGGTCGATACTGCAGTCAGGTCGAGTCGGCGACCAAACAACTGGACAAACTGGCCAACTCCAGAGAAGACGTCCGGATGAAGCTGGAGGTAACGTAACTCACTAAAGCACTAACACGCTAACATGCTAATATGCTAACATGCTAACACACTAACATGCTAACACAGTAACACAGTAACACTCTAACATGCTAACACACTAACATGCTAACACATGGACATTTCTGCTAATATAATGCTAATATAATAAACATGGCTCGTAGTGATGTGTTTGTAAGATAAGCTCAGGCTGGTGCACACACACACACACACACACACACACACACACACACACACACTGCTGCTTTGTGACAGAAGTTAGTTCCTGTGTCATTTACGTTCTAGCAGCTGCTGGGGCAAAGGAAGAAAAAATCGCAGATGCTCATGTTACTGAGAAACCACTAAGAAGTATAAAGACCTGAAGATGAAATTAGAGCTGGTACAAAGTTAAAAAGATACAAAGGTGTGTGTGTGTGTGTGTGTGTGTGTGTTCAGGAGTGCTCTATGAGGGCGAATAGCGGCCGCTTTTCTCTCAGAGACCTGCTGATGGTGCCCATGCAGAGAGTGTTAAAGTATCACTTGCTGCTGCAGGTAAACACAAACACACACAAACACACACACACACACACACACACACACACACACAGAGATGTAATAGGTGTGATGTTCTGCTGTGTGTTCTGTCAGGAACTTGTGAAGCATACGGTGAATTCCAATGATAAAGAAAACCTTCGCACTGCACTAGACGCCATGAGGGTGAGTGTGTGTGTGTGTGTGTGTGTTATTATATCTGGAAGGAGACTTGTGGGGAAACTTGGCTGGATGTTTATTTATTTATTGTTAAAAATTAGACTGAAAGCTGGTGGACATCCTCTCAAGGAAAGGAAAACAAATGTGTGTGTGTGTGTAGGATCTTGCTCAGTGTGTGAATGAGGTGAAGAGGGATAACGAGATCATTCGTCAGATCACCGCCTTTCAGCTCTGTATCGAGAACATGGTGAGAACACACCTTTATTTCTTCTATTATTATGGGATGTATTACACTCATTTTAGTGTGATTCCTGTGATGTTTATATTACTGACCGTTTTCGATTACTGACCATTTAATGTTACTGACTGTTTATGATTCTGTCACTCACACACACACACACACAGATGAAGTCTCACAATGATTCGGTCAAAACTCTGCCCAATTTGTCAATTTTTACCATATATGGTCATTGCTTCCTGTTAGCTCGCCTCCTCATCCCTGTCGTTACTTTATTGACTTTAGCTTTGTCTTTTTCATTTCATTAAATGTTTATAGACTATATCATTATCTTTCATTCGGGTCAGTTAGATAAATATGTAGCTAGGTTCTGAACAGGAACAGGATTTGTTTGTTTGTTAAAAATCTAGTTAGCAATAAAGTCTATTTTCTTTTTAAGCTTAACGTTTTGTTCATGTTAATAACTCATTTTTTAGAATGTGTATATAATACTAATCAGTTCTGTCCATCATATATATATATTTTCTACAATAAACTTTCATAAGCTGAGCAAAATTCTGACATTTCCCGCTGTAAGAATCTTCCAGGTTTCGTTGCTTTACAGAAGCACCAGATTAGCAGCGTCTGATGCAACTCTGTAAAACCAGAGCGCTTCATCCTGTAGCCTTTGAGATTCTTTATTTTTTTGAAAACTGCACGTTTGGCACGGAGTTACATCACCCTCGGGAAACACAGAATATCACACGACGACGCGAGTTTTCTCTTCTTAGCAAATGCTGGTGGTTTCTGATGAGATGATAAAGTCACGTTAGAACATTTTTTGATGAGTTTTTCAGCATGGTGAAACTCTTTAATCCCCGTCAGCATTTAATAAAGTTATTTTTAAACAAACTCAGTGCTGAGACAGCATTAGCTTAGCATGTGACCATCACTGTAATGAGATTAAAGAAATGAAATTTGGGCAAAAGCAATAAAAAAAGGAGCTGAGACAGGATTATTTAAGACTTTATTTATAGGAATTTTCTCTTCTGTTAATTTCCGGAAACTTCCTGAATAAAGAAACCAGAGCACCAACCAGCTGTCAGACACAACAGAAATGAGCCGCCGAGCCAGAAAACGTTTCCATAAAGTTTTATTTTTGTGTAATTAATCTATATAATATAGAATGTAATAGAATAGAATTCTATTATATCACAGTAAGTTTGTTCATCTAATCTTTCTGCCATTTCTCCTTGCTGATTTATTGGTCAGTGAATGCAGTGTCACACTCATGATCTGATGTTTGCCTTCTCTAAATAAAACTGGTGCAAAAGTGGTAGTCGGTTTCCATGGTTACAGTAACACCTCGGATTGGTGGTTTCTGCATTAGAGATGTAGATAGTTTCACACTTAGTATTCAGAATATTGCTCTACTCAATACACCCCAAACCCTTCTACAGGAGAGTAGTGTATTATTTAACCATGCTGTAACTCTGCACCCTAAACACTGTAGCCTAAACACTTCACCCTAAACACTGCACCCTAAACACTGCAACTTAAACACTGCACCCTAAACACTTCACCCTAAACACTGCACCCTAAACACTGCAACTTAAACACTGCACCCTAAACACTGCACCCTAAACACTGTAGCCTAAACACTGCACCCTAAACACTTCACCCTAAACACTTCACCCTAAACACTGCACCCTAAACACTGTAGCCTAAACACTGCACCCTAAACACTGCACCCTAAACACTGCACCCTAAACACTTCACCCTAAACACTGTACCCTAAACACTGCACCCTAAACACTGCACCCTAAACACTGCACCCTAAACACTGCACCCTAAACACTGCACCCTAAACACTTCACCTTAAACACTGCACCCTAAACACTGCACCCTAAACACTTCACCCTAAACACTGCACCCTAAACACTTCACCCTAAACAATGCACCCTAAACACTGCACCCTAAACACTTCACCCTAAACAATGCACCCTAAACACTGCACCCTAAACACTGCACCCTAAACACTTCACCCTAAACACTGCACCCTAAACACTGTAGCCTAAACACTTCACCCTAAACACTTCACCCTAAACACTGTAGCCTAAACACTTCACCCTAAACACTTCACCCTAAACACTGCACCCTAAACACTTCACCCTAAACACTGCACCCTAAACACTGCACCCTAAACACTGCAGCCTAAACACTTCACCCTAAACACTGCACCCTAAACACTTCACCCTAAACACTGCACCCTAAACACTGCACCCTAAACACTTCACCCTAAACACTGCACCCTAAACACTTCACCCTAAACACTGTAGCCTAAACACTTCACCCTAAACACTTCACCCTAAACACTGTAGCCTAAACACTTCACCCTAAACACTTCACCCTAAACACTGCACCCTAAACACTTCACCCTAAACACTGCACCCTAAACACTGTAGCCTAAACACTTCACCCTAAACACTGCAGCCTAAACACTTCACCCTAAACACTTCACCCTAAACACTGCACCGAACAATCCGTCAGCGTTAATCACATAAACTTGGGCTAATCAGAAGGGCGTTACTTCCTCGTCTACTCTCGTTTAAGTTTTGTTTAAAAATGAAGATCTTTTTACCTCAAGGCCAAAAAGTCTGTCTACGTTCGAAGCCTCATCCTGATCTGAGTTCTTTCTAAATGTTCAGAGTTACAGCTTGTGGGTTTTGCTTACTGCTTCCACTGAATGAAGGCTTCAGACTGAAATGAAACATTTCCTTTCTCTTGTAGGGAAACAGTCATGCTCACAGTTTCCTGTCAAACAGGAAGTTGCGGTTGTATTTACAAACTAAAAAATTCATTGTTTGCCTCCACAACTGCTAAATTGTATCTCACTGTATGAGGAAATTAAAAAAAAAACAAGTGCACAGTGTGGTGGGATGTTGCCCCCTGAAGTCCCCTTCACATGCACTGGATGTTTGCAGGGTGCAGCAGCAGAGTGTGCAGTTAACCACAGCGTGGAGGCTGAAATGGAACAAAGCTCAGTGTTTTCTATCAAATCTCTGCACACATCTCTTATCAGGTCTTTCTTTCATTTGACCTCATCCTGTTTTTTTTTTTTTTTTTCTTTTTGTCACTCAGACTCAGTCCCTGGCTCTTTATGGACGCCCCAAGATAGATGGAGAACTGAAGATCTGCAGCCCAGATAAGAAATCCAAACAGGACAGGTGATTATTTTGTGTTACTATTCAATTGTCTGTGTTTCTGATGATTGAGACCATTATGTCCAACAGCAATTTTCTCTATCTTGGAAATTGGGACCTACACAGTCCTGGTACCTGGTGACCCACTGGGTTTAGTTTTCATGGCTTCTTCTGTAATGATTGATAATGATTCATGCTAATTTACAAATTTTTCCTGTACTCAGAAGCCCAATTGTCTAAAATATCTTTAAGAAAGTGAAAAAGTTTTAGTGAGTATCTCACTATCACTATCTCATTATCACTACCACTATATCATTATCTCAGTATCACTATCTCTCTATATCATTATCTCATTATCACTATCTCACTATATTACTATTTCACTATCACTATTAGTCTCTCTTTATATCACTGTATCATTATCGCTATCATCACTATCACTATCTCACTTTATCACTATCTCACTCTATCTCTTTATTACTATCTCACTACATCACTATCTCATTATCACTATCTCACCATATTACTATTTCACTATCACACTCTTTTTTTATCTCACTTTATATCACTATCACTATCTCACTTTATCACTATCTCACTCTATCTCACTTTACAGTAGTTTATTGTTGCTGCACTGGTGTTTATATTCTTTACTGCTCCAAGTAAAATGTTTATATAATGTTGGCACTGTCAGGATTCTACACTATACTGTGAACAATGCTGATGTTGTTACCTGCCGCTGTCTCTCACTGACACCACGTCACTCTCACTGCACTGTGGGTTTATACTGTTTATCACTTATTAACTATTTAGTGACTCGTTGTTTTTAATTGTTATTCAGCGTCTGATGAGCTGCTGATCTCATTTCGCGGTTCTGTACCACTGTGTAAACACAATCACAGTAAAGAAGCCCATTCCTTCATTAAAAGCTACAGTGCTGACACTGCTGGTGCATTGTGTGTGCAGGTATGCGTTCCTCTTTGATAAAGCCCTGCTGGTGTGTAAGAAGCGCAGCGGTGAGAGCATGGAGCTGAAAGAGCTGATCGACCTGCAGCACTTCCAAGTGAGAGACGAACCGTCCGGAGACAAAGAAAACAAAAAGGTTCTCCAACACACTGCCTTCTGTTCTGCGCTGAGTGTATGTGAAATGTTTCTGACAACTCACTGTCCTCCGTGTGTGTGTCTGTGTGTGTGTGTGTGTGTGTAGTGGACACATACCTTCTTGCTGATGGATTCTTACGGTCAAGGTGGTTATGATCTGTACTTCAAGACCCGTGAGCTGAAGAAGAAATGGCTGGAACAGTTTGAGATGGCTCTGTGAGTGATCGTAATCTGAACCAAATCATTTTACTCCCTAATGATTAGATCAACTAGGTCCCACCAAACTGGATCATTCTTACAGTTTCATTCTTTTTTATCCAAGTGAAATACTTTAGCATTTGATTGTTTCACATCTCCTTTCATCTCATCCACGTACATCTTCTCCTGCAGGTCCAACATGTGTCCAGAGAACAATACAGCCAACGGCCACGACTTCCAAATGTACTGTTTTGAGGACACCACTTCCTGTAAAGCCTGTCAGATGTTGCTGAGGTAAAAGTTTCAGAATGTTGGAGTTTAATGTAGAGGAGATTTCTCTGAATCTTTCTTTTCTGTGATAAAACTTCAACCCTTCAAACCGAGTCGTTATATAATGAGATGATGAACCGAAGGCCAGCGGAATATGAGGATTACGCTTTATGACGCTGTATGAGGATTGTGACTGTCTACCATAAATATATCAGTACACAAACATGTTCAGATTATTCCAGTGTACACCTATCAGCCATAACATTATGAGCAGTGAGAGGTGAAGTAAATAAGACTATCTCCTCATCATGGCGCCTGTTATTGGGTGGGATATATTAGGCAGCAAGTGAACATTTTGGCCTCAAAGTTGATGTGTTAGAAGCAGGATAAAGCCCAAAGGTCCCACCTCGCAACTTACATGACCTGATGGAACATCTTGGTGCCAGATCCCACAGTACACCTTCAGGGATGTAGTAGAGTCCATCATGCCTCAATGGGTCAGGGCTGTTTTGGCAGCAAAAGGGGGACCAACACAATATTAGGCAGGTGGTCATAATGTTATGGCTGACCTGTGTATATTATTCAGTGTTAGAATAAAAATAAGAGCAAAACACAAATTTCAAATTTGTGTGAAAATTTCGTTTGATTCACATTTCTCACACCTCTGTAGAGATTTGGAGAGAACTGACAGGATGAGATGAAACCACAGTTCTGAGTTTTTATAATATGACTGTAACTGAAGAGTTTTCTTATTCTTATTTGTTTGATACTGAAATTAGCTTCCTGTTATTGTGCACGAATGCTAAGATGCTAAAAACCATGCTTAGATTTAGCAGCAGGAAAGGAAGCTGGAGGTGTAAAGTTTGTGTTTTTTCTCCCTCAGAGGAATCTTCTACCAGGGTTACCGCTGCACCCGCTGTAAAATGGCCGCTCACAAGGAGTGTCTCGGACGAGTTCCTGTGTGTGGACGCAACGCAGGTCTGAGTTTCATCAGTCGTTTTTGTGGAGTTTTTAATCAGGAGGAAAATGGAATCTAATTTTTCCGTGTGTTTGTGTGTGTTTTTTTTTTTAGAAAACTCTGTGAAAAAGGTCAGTCTTTCCTGCACCAATCACCCCCAGTCTACCGCACTGCATTGTGGGATTTCACAAGTATACTGTATATTAATGCAGACGCTAACAGCTAACAAACTAACATGCTTTTGTTTCCTTCAGAGCAAGTCGAGATCTCAGAGACAGACGAAACCCGGTGAGTTCACTCACATTAACCAGCTCACATTTACCCCGACTCGAACCTGCCCTCTGCCACTTGTAGCCGTTCAATTGTTTTTGCCAAGAAGCTAGCACTGAATCTGACCAGGTCAAGCCTTTAGCCTGTTAGCATTAGCACTGACGACTGTCATAATTTTCATCTTAATTAGAACTTTCTGTCAGTTTAGCTGATGCTAGCACTAGCAGTAAGTCGATGTGTCATGGTTATCATCATGCAGCTTGCTTTCTCACTGTCTCTCTCAGTTCTTCCTAAGATGGAGGTGTGTAACGATTACTACGGCATGCCCCCGCCCCCTGTGGCTTTCGGCCAACCGCTGCAGCTCACTGTGGGTGATGTCATAGAGCTGACGCGTGCTGACGCGGACCTGCAGTGGTGGGAGGTGAGGCTTCACCGTTTTATCTTCTCACATTACAAGTTCATGTAACAATTACAGCTAGATCCTAACATGGATTGAAGGGCATGGCTGCTAACAGGAAATAAACGTTAGCATGACGCTAAGTGGGTGTTTGTGCCACACATAAGTCAAGAAATCAGGAGTCAGTGCAATCCGTCAGATAACTTTATCTAACTCTAGTGCTCTGCTAAATAGTTCATTATTCTACCACAAATATTTAGTAAAAGCTAACACTCAGATTAATCTAACACAGCATAAACGCAACAATGCACATCTTCCAATGCTAGCAGCTGACGTTTAGCTCAGGATGAGGACTTTATTTTTTAGTCAAACAGAAAATTTAATTCTCTTTGACTCTCAGAAGTTCATTTTTAGCAATGAAAATTATGACTATTATAGTTAGCGCTTATGATTCCACTCAGAAATCAGTCAGGTTAGCATGTGCTAGCCTGCTACATGCATTAACCTCTTTTGCTACATGCTGTTAGTAACTAATGGGTATTTCACTGTTTTATTTAAAATAAAAGAACCCCCTTGCCCACTATAGCTGTGTTAGCGCTACAGATAAACACGTCTTTCAGCTCGTCTGTACCTCTGATGTTTGGTATTTTAACCCTTCACTTTCTGCAGTGTTAAAAAAATTTAAAACCTCAAAGATCACGTGCTTAGAAACTTCTAGCTGCCATCGTGCTAATTTTGGCTAGTACATTCATGCAAACTGCAGCTGTGTGCATTTATTTACTTAACGAATGAAATGTGGCGTGTGGTTAGCTGCAGTGAAAAACTCTCGATAATGAGAGCAGTTAGCATCCGTGGCGATAAGCTTTTGGTTCGCATTTTGGGAATGTAAAGTGAGTTCTGCTTTGTCCACCACAGAGCCCTGATTTCCCTGAGAACAGGCAGTAAAACTGGTCAGCTTTTTAGTTTCAGTTCATCAAAAAAAAAAAAAAGCTGCAGTTCAGCACTTTAACATCCTCTTATGGTCACTGACTCCTGAGGGACGTGTTACTGCTGGACGTCTCACTGTCTCCTCAGCTAAATCACACAAATACACCAAAATCTGAATCTAAATATAGACACCTTTACACACAAAGTCAACAAAACTCATTCCTTTATTAATAAACCATCCACAGAGCACAGTTCCTCATTTATACGAATTTATTAGCAATGTGTTAAATATCTGTGTTGTAGAAATAAAGAGAACTATTTTAAAATGTAGTAAAATAATAAAATTATATGATTCATATTTTAAAGCTTGCAGATAAAGTTAATATACAGCTCAATAAAAAGGTTTTTGTTTAAAGTCTAAAATATGGTGTGATATAGTGAGTCATTTTGACATTACACGACTCTTTGAATCTCTTCGCAGAAAACTAGGGTCAATTCAGTGATTCAGTGAATCGATTCGACATTAAGTGACTCTTTGAATCTCTTCACAGAAAACTAGGCTTACTCCAGTGATTCAGTGAATCGATTCGGCATTGAGTGACACTTTGAATCTCTCACTTTGCGTGTCACTGAAGACACTGAGGTTCTGTGATTCAGTGAGTCATATACTGCATATACTGAACGACTCTCTCTTCTCAGCTCTTAAATCTAATTCCATATAAAGACCATGAGTCAATTTAGACACTGATTCTGTATTGTGCTGTATTCAGCATTCTGTTTGTGGTCAAGTCACTGATTCATCGAGCCAAATACGTACTCTTGAAGCCTGAGTTCCAAAGTTTTTACCCAGAGTTCAACTTGAGAGATAAACTGAAGTTTAAAGATATTTATACAGACGTGACAGGATGTGATGTGAGCTTTCGGTGCACATTAGTACATGACTTTACTTGAACTAAAACACTGTGGTTTGTAGCTGCGTGGACCACACGCCAGATCAGGTTCCCACACTGACACATCTGACACTCGGATATTCTTCATGTCTCAAATACATAAAGGTTAATACTTTGTTGTTACAGATACAGGACACTGATTGAAAATTTATAGGAAAATGGCAAAAATGTGTGTGTGTGTGTGTGTTTCAGGGCAGGAATCTGGCGGTAGGTGAGGTCGGCTGGTTCCCCTGCAGTAAAGTTCAACCCTTCTTACCGGTGAGTCAATCAAGAGTCAAATTAATCATCTACTGAATCACATAAAAGTCCAACTCAGTGATTCAATGAGTCATTCACTTGCTGAATCATTTAAATGTGATTCCAGCTTAAGACTAGAAATCGATGATGATTCACTGAATCATTTAGATTGTGAGGAAAGTTTATAATACTGACTCTGTGCTCTTTTCTATACTCTCAGAGACCACCTCCTGACCTCACAGGATTTCTCTGGTAAGACACACACACACACACGTGCACTCACACACACACACACACACACACACACACTCACACACACCAGTCCACCACTAGATTATCTGTTATACATGTTCATGTAATCTTGTTTAATATAACCTTTTCCCCCACTATGGTAAAGCAGCTGTGTTTGTTGTGTGTGTGTGTGTCTCAGGTTTGCTGGTAACATGGACCGTTCTGAGGCCAAGAGTCTCCTAATGCCTCGATCTGATAGTACATTCCTGATCCGGCAAAAGGATGGAGGAGAGTTTGCCATCAGCATCAAGTAACACACACACACACACACACACACACAAGTTCTGTTTCATTTTATACATTAGTCTGAAACCTCTTGTCACACCTCCTCAGGTTTAACATGGATATCCGGCACATTAAGATCACTCTAACTGAAGGTCTCTACAGAATCAACGACCGCAAAGCCTTTAAAGGGCTCATCGTAAGTGAACACTACTTCCCTTCCTAGGGGACCTCTGTAGTGTGTACTCTTTCTTCTGATGAGTAAAGTTGTCTGTATGTGTGTGTGTGTGTGTGTATGTGTGTGTGTGTGTGTGTGTGTGTGTGTGTGTGTGTGTGTGTATGTGTGTGTGTGTATGTATGTGTGTGTGTGTGTGTGTGTGTGTGTGCTGTAAACCAGTGCTTCTCATTTCACTATTTCCTTTTTCCTACAGTCTCCAGGACTGGAAAGGATTTCTTTTGAATCCATTCATTCTGAATATGAAGACTGACAGTTCTTTTAAAGAGTCACTGAGTCATTTAGAATCTGTGTTATTCTTAACATCTCTCTGGTTTCTGATTCTGACTAATCACTGGACACCTGTTGACACCTCACACACTAAATGACTCTTTTACCCACCAAAATACTCTTTAAAAATAATTTAATGGTCTGATGATTCATCTAGATGCTGTATGACTCTTCAAATCAGTCACGGTCTCTGTCTGAATTAAATCAATGATTCACTGAATCATTTAAACACCGACTCGCGTATGAATTCAAACATAGTCCGCAGGTCCTTTAGTGATTCGCTGTGTCATTAAGACTCTTTGAATCTCTCCTCTTTGACTCTTACTGTAGATTTATGACAATCAAATGATTCACTGAATTGCTCAGACACCAAGTGACTCTTTGAATCTTCTCTCTCTCTCTCTCTCTCTCCGACAGGAACTGGTTCAGTATTATCAGGAGAATTCTCTGAAGGAGTGTTTTAAAGATGTGGACACTCGTCTGATGACTCCTTTTAAGAATCCAGAGCAGAGTGTGTCGTCGCATTCGCACTCATACACACACACACCTACCAGAGGTAACACACACACACACACACACATTTTATATACATATGAATGTTTAAGAGAATAACAATCATTTTATCACATAGTGGACTTGTGAACAAGGTCAGGACCCATATCCTGGAGGTTCCATAGGATCCATATCCTACAGTTAGAACTATTTCAGATAATAGGCCAGAATTAAACACTGAAATGTTGAGAGATGGGAAGAGATCAAACACCACTGAGCATACAGTAAGATCTAAATCCAAAGGGTTGATCTGAAAAGGAGAAGAAAGAGACGATGTGAGGTCTTGCTGGAGAGCCACAGTCAGCCTCTGCACCACCAAAACCTTTAAACATTTTAGTCTGCAGCCTCAGAATCATCTAACTCTGGAAAGTAATCGTGAACTCTATAACAAACACACAGGCCACGTGATGATTCTCTCTCCTCAGTGCTCACCTGGCCTTGAGGGAGTGGTCAGGTATTAAGGTGCAGACCACTTGATAATGTCTATTGTATAGACCCGGCTCTCTGGCCTGCGATGTTCCTGGTCCTTGAGTGACAGATGAACGTGTCTGACTTCCTTCTTTTCAATCTCAGGTCTGCTTTCAGACACCCAGGATGATGTGGGAGGAACGGCACATGAGCAGTGCTCTGATGGTCTGTGTGAATGGACAGGTAGATGAACAGATTGAGGAACAAAGAATCATCAGAGCGTGCGAGATCTGTGCGCTGAACCTCTGTAGGGCTTTGTTATGAAAGTGTTTTAGCGCTGCTCACGTGGGGGAAAGCTCAGAGCTGAACGAGGGTCGTACATGCGCCATTTCTCCAGACACCGTGATCAAATTCTCTCTTGAACTCAGAGCAGGTCTCGATCGATCAAAGTGAGCGCTGATTTTATCCTCAACAAAGGAAGATCAAAGAGACACAGTCCTGATGTGCTTTAATATATCTAACAGACAGGAAACAGGACGAGTCATTCTGGGCACGGCGCCCTCTGGTGGTGATGTGGTGACATGTCCTGAATGTAAATCATCACTTCTGAGTGTGTTAATCACTGTGTGTGTGTTTGTGTGTATGTGTGTGTGTGTGTTTAGGGATGAGTGAGCGATATTTCGGCACGGCTAAAGTGCGCTACGATTTCTCAGCGCGGGATCGGACTGAGCTGTCTCTCAGAGAGGGAGACACGGTGAAGATCATCTCCAAGAAAGCTCATAACGGCTGGTGGAAAGGAGAGGTTTACGGACGGGTAACAGACACACACACACGCACACACACGCACACACTGAGAATTCATATGTAGTTGCATTTGTCATTTATTGTGTTAATTGCTACATTTGTGTGTGTGTGTGTGTGTGTGTGTACAGGTCGGACTGTTTCCTGCGAACTACGTAGAGGAGGAACATTCAGACTACTGCTGATTCTGAATCATTAACCTCTACACACAGTTTAGTGATTTACTGAATCATTTAGTGACCAAGGAATCAGTAAGAGTGTGAGACACGAGTCTAAAGACATAAATAATTGAGTCCTTAAATGACTCTTAAAATTGATCTGCTTGAATAAGATTCATGAATCATTTAGACACTAAATGATTCTTTGAACATGTCTGAGTGTGTTCATTGATTCACATAGTGGTGAATCTTTCTCTCTAATGTTTCTTTCCTCCTTCTGATTCTCTGATTTATTTTTCATATTAAATGATTCTGAATTGTTTATATTTGACTCCAAAAATGATTCATGAATCAATGGTTCATTCAGAAATGACTCTTTAAGTTATTTTTTTTATTTCTGAATCCATTTAAAGACCTTCTTAAAGAACTTCTTAAAGCTAGCGGGTTTCATGTGACAGATTTCATTTTAGGAAAATTTTATTGGTTGAATGTTGTTTTTTTAATGTGCTATAGAAAAGGAAGTTAATAGAATAAGAAAATTGTACAGTGTTCGTGAAATGCGTTTTTTTTTTCATAAAGCTTATTTACCTTTCTGATCTGCATTTCTGTGTCTCTCAGTCTGTCTCATCACACACACACACACACACACACACCACACACACACCACACACACACACACACACACTTTGAAATACTTTATGACTAGCTGAATTAACACAGAGAGTTACATGATGACATTATAAAGAGAAAAACCTCCAGTCACATAGAGCTTTACATGGTCTGTGTTTATTTTATCCCTGCACATGAACCACATGATCATAACAATGAAGCTACCGGTTTAATAAATACACATTTTTATTATTTAACTTTGTAGTTTCATGCAGTTTAATATGTTTGTCCATAATACATTTAAATATCACAGTATTGGACTGTTGGAGTATTGGACTCTGCCTTAATTATTATAAGATAGATAGATAGATAGATAGATAGATAGATAGATAGATAGATAGATAGATAGATAGATAGATAGATAGATAGACAGATAGGTATGCACAGTGTGTGGGAATGGACACTGCAGCTTCAAACAGCCAGAAATAAAATATGGAAATGCTGTTTGTGTGTTTAAGAAGATCACTGCCTAATCACACTGAAAACTTAAATAGTGAGAACAAAATTACTTGTTTATTTAAATTAGACAGGAATTAAACAAATGAAGAAAATAAACAAATAAATAAAAATCAATGAAGACATTTCTTGGGATACAAAGAGGTGTACCTTTTGCGGGTGTCCAATTAGATTATTTTGGTATTAGTTTGGGGTCCCAGGGTCACATCCGCATCCGAGTGTCTGTCTAATGTCCGAATATCAAACTAACTTCACCGCAGTGAATCTGTTCAAGCTTGGTGGTGCACTTGGGAAACATGTGCTTTTAATTAACACGTTTCTTCAGTAAATGATAATTATTTAATTAGCGCATATTTCCGCCGTGTGTTAGTACTGTAGTATAACTTAATGACTTTACTGGGAGAAACACTTACGGCTACTTTAAAGTTGAGAGACTGACAGTTAATATCCTGGTGCTCTGCTCTATAGTGAGTGTAGGTTAGGGGGCGTTACATTATTGTTATTATTCTACATATTTATATTTTTATTGATTGATTTTAACATATGGTTTCTATCTGACTCTATTCTGTAGTTCTGTAATCAACATCTGATAAATTTAAAAACATAAACAACCTTTGACATCTGATAAATTTAATTAAAATGTTCATCACGTTTATATGTGATATGTTTATAACATTACAATTAGCATAGCAACATGGCCGGTATCAGGGTTGCCTGAAGATTTCCAGCCCATCTACAGCTTAAAACCCGCCCCATTTCAAAAAATACCAGCCCAAAATGCATACTGTTATAACTAATACAATAACAAACAGTTATAACAGTTAATAACTTTGTGATATCGGCTTAACGAGTACAACGATTACAACAACCCGCTAATCAAGACTGAAGTCTGACTGGACAGGACTCTCCTGAACCTTATTATTAAAACCTCAACATTACATATTACACTTTATTGTAAAGTTTGTTTGAATGGAAAATTAATAAAATATCATGCTTATAGTCAAAAATAAAAACCCGCCAGTTGCATCAAAAACCAGCCCAAATTTTATCAACCCGCCCAATGGCCGTTAAATAGCAGAGCAACGGTTTTTTTTTTTTTTTTTGCTGCGTTTGAAGGATCAGGTACGTCTCCCCCTTCATCTAACTGAATTAGTTTATTGAGATGTGCAAAAAGGTCTGTTTAACTTGTTCATTTCTAAAGTAGTTATTTAATGGATATAACCTCGGTAATGCATTTTACTGAATAATTGCTATGTTGTAATGTTGAGGAGCAGAAGGACAGGAGGATGTCACAGAGCTTTAACCATGCGATGTACAAAATAAATAATGTAGATGTGATACCTGGTTTAAAAACAAACAGAAAACAAGCCAAATTATATAAACCAACGAGGTATGATTAGATTCCATTCTGATTTTAGGGGTTCTGTGGAAATGTGTAGCTTCTGTAGTTATTTTATACAACGAATATTGTCATGTAAAACGGGTTTGATGCTTTTTTAAAAATATTTAATTTAAAAAGTTTGCGCGGTTTTTAAGCAATCCCGCGCCTTGTTCCCGTGCCCTGTTCGCGCGCCCTGTTCCCGCGCCTTGTTCCCGCGCTCTGTTCCCGCGCCCTGTTCGCGCGCCCTGTTCCCGCGCTTTGTTCCCGCGCCCTGTTCCCGCGCCTTGTTCCCGCGCGCTGTTCCCGCGCTTTGTTCCCGCGCCCTGTTCCCGCGCCCTGTTCGCGCGCCTTGTTCCCGCGCCTTGTTCCCGCGCTTTGTTCCCGCGCCCTGTTCCCGCGCCTTGTTCCCGCGCCCTGTTTGCGCGCTTTGTTCCCGCGCCCTGTTCCCGCGCTTTGTTCCCGCGCCCTGTTCCCGCGCTTTGTTCCCGCGCCCTGTTCCCGCGCCCTGTTCCCGCGCTTTGTTCCCAGTGTGTGCAGGTTTTCACTCCAAACTAAACAGGTAGGATTGGGTGTGGCTCCTGTTCAGTTGGAGTGAAACCTGCCCCCACACCTTTTGTGGTTTGCCCCCCTGCTTTAGAGCCTCCACAGAGAAATCAGTCAACTCTCTGAGACAGGTGTGTTCAGTTTTAACCGCAAATGGTGCAGGTTTTCACTCCAACTGAGCAGAAGCCACATTTGAGTCTATTGAAAGCCAAGATTAGTTGATTAAACTGGTGGAATCAGGTGTAGCTCCTGACTGATGACTGGTGTGAAAACCTGCACCACACCAGCCTTTTGTGGACAAGGTTTGGACAGCTCTGGTCTGAGATAACATGGCATGGTGTTAACACAAGAGGGTGCGAGTGAGACAAGAAATACAGTCTACATGCAAGAACAAAAAAAAAATACAATTTTTAAGACTCTGAAATAAATATCATATTGTAAGCAAAACTTGAAGGAATTTAAGGATGATTTCATTTCCAGTGTCTTGCAAAAGTGATTTTTAAATCTAAATTCTACTCTAAGACATCTCCCATAACAAAATACAGTGATATCAGGTCAGAGGTAGCAACAGCAGCATGACTAAGACTTCTTCTCTGAATCAACCCAAAAGTTCTAACAGATGCTGTGTGATCTCTCTCCTTTCTGTCAGAGCCTATTTCTTCTCGAGAGATCAAACAGGCTACGCTTCGATTTCCACTTGCATATTTGGTAGGTATTAACCACTGCATATCAATGAACACCCCAAAAGACCAGTTTTGGAGAAGTTTTGAGTCCTCTGAAAATCAGTTTGGCCCAAAACACAGGTCTTACTGATACACAGCAGTTAGCACAACCTGCTCAATTCCGCTTGTACTGCACATGATGCAATACTGTTAACTTTACTTTAAAATACAATACCTTAACATGCGTGCCGTTCCAGCAGAACAGAGGAGGGTGTGTTAACGCTTTGAGGTCGAGAGCATCGCCGCCGCCATTCAGCATGGTCTCGTGAACATCTTTTCTTTTTCTCTTCATGGTAGGATCTGTTCACACCCACTCAAAAAATAATAATAATTCTGTAAAGTTTCAGCTTTCCAGTAAACCAGCTTCAAACATTATGAACAGTTTATAAATCAGGTAAATGAGATGAAATACAGCTTGTCCCTGTTCTGAGAAGCTGCTCGGTTTAAAGTGAAACATCTTCTCCGTCTCCTGTTCACATATTAGCAACATGCTAATTGGTGTCAGTGGGAGGAGAGAAGCCACACCCGTGAGTGTGAACAGGATAGAATTTCACTCTCTTGGACAGACTGTCCTTCCTGACATTCAACCGACTTTCTGATTTTATAAAGCTTCTAAAACAGCACTGTGTCAGTTTGGTTATTTACAAGAATCATAGCATCCTTAAGTCAGAGACTACAGAGCAAGTGCATTTACACGCTAGCCTTAATTATATAGGATTAATATTTGTGCTGTAAGCTCAGATCTGCCACTTCTGTTCTGATCCATTAAAGTATTTAAATTGGATAGTGTGTCTATCCATACAAAGAATGGATAATACAAAGGAGCACTGATCTGGGTAGTACTGTGTTGTATTGCATGATGTGTGTGTGTGTTTTAAATAAAACTAGTATAGAATCCCTGTCATGGTTCTATAAGGTAAAGTAAAGCGTCAGAGGTTTTCTTGATGGTCCTCAATTAAAATATTGTTTCGCTTATCAGGTGATTCTGTTCCCTTCTCTAAATGACCTTCCTATTAGCTCACTTTAAGTAGTTTTTTTTTGTCCTCTTTCAATATTAAGAAGCCCATCCCTGACTAAAGTTAACGAGTTATTAAAACATTCTGCTGAATATTCTGTAGTTCTTCCTTGTGTCTACAAAACTGCCCTCTCTGCAGACCATTTACCACCGTAGAGTCCACAGGAGAGCTGCTGCCAAGGACCCCACTCATCCCCATCATGGACTGTTCACAATCTTACCCTCAGGGAGGTACCGGAGTATGAATTGCAGGACCTCTAGATTAAGGGACTTCTTCTTTCCCTCAGCCATTAGATTTTTAAACAGGTAGCCAGAGGACGTAGTCTAGTTTCACCTATCTCATAGATCAGCTGAACTAAATTGCTCCTTCTTATATTGCACGTATGTTAATATTTCTGCTGTTATTCTGTTAATCTGGTAGTCTATATTTCTATATTTACATAGTTTATATATTTAATTCTGCTGCATAGTTTTATTTTTTATTATTTTGTGTGTATTTACGTGTGTGCTTTATTTTTATTTTATCTTTATTTTACTTTTTACATATATTTCTTTTTTACTTGTCTGGCGTTCACTGTGGACAGCAAAGAAAGAATTTCTTTGTAAAGGGAAACTTGTTTCCTCACTGTGCACATGACAATAAATGCTTTGAATCTTGGATCTTGAGCCTTTGAGGCCTGGACTCCTCTGAATGTGTGCTGTGGTATCTGGCACCAAGATGTTCTTTAAGTTGCAAGGATGGGCCTCTGTGGATGAGAATTTCTTTTGCCCAGCACATCCCATAGATGCTCAAACACCTTGAAAAAAATATGGAATGTAAGCATTTGTAAAACAAAAAAAAAGAGAGGGAGAAAGAGAGAGATGAAATGCAACATGCATTGCATTTTTTAATATGCAAATAGCATTTATGAATGTTTTTTTCAAGCACTCAGCCCTGGAAAAGCACCAGCCCAATGTCTGTAAAGAGAATCGAGTAGTTGTGTCTTACCTGGAAACTATATAAATATATGATCATGCTCAGACAATTTGGACTGGAGCAGTTGCTGATTTAATGGCAGAGTATCTTACCAGTGGCTAATTTTGTTGTGTACAAAACAAATAAAACTGTAAATCTAGAACATTTTGTACTTAAATTAAATGACCGTTCATTGACGTGTATCTGTGGTAGCCAGCTTCAGATGGTGGAATCAGGGTTTATACGAACAGTATTAGTTTTGGACAACTTGAAATGTCATGAATATGAGTTACCCAAACCAGATACATCTATTGAGAGTGAATAAGACAGCAAGAAGTGAAAACAGTAGAGGAGATTTACAAAGATCCACATATTGTGTATAAACATAATGAGCTGGCTTCATTTAGCATGGCAGGCTTCTCTACAGGGTTATGAAGAGCCACTAGCCAGTTTCAGTTCAATCACACTGACAGGACTGATGAGGATGCTTCAAAAACACTGATTAAAGTTAATGAGTTATTAAAACCTCCTTCTGAATATTCTGTAGTGTGCTGCAGTATCTGGCACCAAGACAGGAGCAGCAGTCCTGTAGGTTGCAAAGACAGGCCTCCGTGGATCAGACTTTTTTGCCCAGCACATTCCACAGATGCTCAAATACCTTCAACTCTTTGGTATTCAAATAATTCCTGAACAATGTTTGCAGTGTGATAGGGAACGTTATTCTGTTGTAAAAGGCCACTGCAATTAGGGGACACTGTGAAGGGGTGAACTACTAGATGGTATGTTTGAAAATAACATGCACATGCATGCCAAGACCAGAAGTTTCCCAGCGGAACATTTCCCAGAACATCACACTGCCTCCACTGAGTTGCCTTCTTCCCACAGTGCATCCTGGTTCCATCTCCTCCCCAGGTAAGTGACACACACACACACACAGAGCCTCCACCTAATATTAAAGAAATCATGATTAATTAGACCAGGCCTCCTCCTTCCACTGCTCCATGGTCCAGTTCTGATGCTCACGTGTCCATTGTAGGAGCATTGGGTGGTGTTCACGAGTCAGCATGGTCACTCTGCAGCTGCGCAGCTCTGTAAGCTACAAGTTGTGATGCTGATATATTTTGAATAAATCTCGGCACACTCTGCCCTGGGCTGACTGTCATTCCATTTGTTTATGACTGAGACCCTTTGTTTTGACCTAGGAATTCTTTCTGTTCTGATAAACATGTGCCAAACAGACACTTCATGACAGTTTCTTCTTCCTTAATTTAGATAATCCTCTAAATTATATACTCGCCAAACTGCCAGTGAACGTGTCAAACACCACCTCTGTTTCTGTTTTTTTACCAACAGATAAAACAGAATATTACACGTTCCTGTTGATCTGAGTACACCCTGAAGTTTTGTTCTCCACTCACTGTCTCTGCATGGTTTTTGGCACTGTCTTCTCTGGTATCAGCTCAGAGGTAGTGACTTCTCTGAGTAAACCAGGAAATACTAACAGATGCTCTGTGATCTGTCTCCTTTTTATCATTTACTTCTTCAGCGGTTTGTGCTACAGAATCCCTTGAGACATGCTAGTCTTATTAATGACCCTCGGTTGCCCATGACTCACCAGTTGTATTTCCTTGGAGCACTTTTGGTAGGCATTAATCACTGCATACTGTGAACTTGAAATGTCATGAATATGTATTAGCCAAACCAGACACATCTGTTGAGAGTGAACAAGACAGCAAGTGAAGACAGTGGAGGAGATTTAGAAAGATCCACACTTTCCAGATACTTAAGGTACATGGTGTGGTGTACAAACATATTGAGCTGGCTTCAAATGACACAGTCAGAGCCACTTCAGCATGGCAGGCTTGTCTGCAGGGTTATGAAGAGCCACTTTCAGTCACTTTCAAACCAGTTTCAGTTTTTAGATAACACTGACAGGACTGAAGAATGCTTCAAAAAACAATGGAAACAGAAAATAGGAATAGAGTGATTTCTACAAACCTTCTCTAGACACCACCTGGTTTAGCTAAAGGGGTGGATCTTAGTAACTCCATACCTGTCAGGCTACAGTAATTCTATTCTCTATGCTTCTTAAAGATATTTTAGATTGTTATCTGAATGCTCTCTTCAGGTTACTTCACTATTCCTACCAGCATCATCAACAGTAAATAACTTAAATTATCTAACTTAAATCACTAAAAGTAATTTACATAAGTAAATAACGAGGTAAAAGCAGTATTAATTGGAGGGAAGTACAATCCTACACCCATCACCTCAGGCCTTCAACCTCAGGGTATCTGCTGTGTCCGTCTCTGATATCTGAACTGCTTTTAAAGTGAAATCTCACTGATTGAGTGTTATGATTTCTCAGTGGAATGATCTTCACTTCTACAAGGATCTAAAACCTTCATTTTCAGGCTGTTTTCAGAATAAAACTATTTCTGTTTAAAAGCTTCATTTTGCGTTTTTGCATTTTATGCTCTTACTCAGTTCCAGATCACTAAACCACTCCAATACTGGGTTTAATGTCTTAAGCTATGAAATTTTAAACATTCTTTGGGTATATTGTATTATTGTGACTTCGGCCTTCAGGTCTGTGAGTCTGAGCGGGTTTTGTAAATCAGATCACTGCATTTAAATGATGATGTAAAATGTTGGAAATGGTCATGTAAATATAATGTAAATCAGCTCGCTAAACCTAAAATCCTGCCTTTCTGGTACTACATCCTTCAGGAATATCAGCACTGGACACACCTTCAAGAGCTTGAACTCATTTCTGTTTCTCTTTTAAGAGAACTCATCACTGCTACAGGACTGTGATTAACTCTGTGGGATTTGGTATTTGATGCCTCAGTAACAAATGCTCCATTACTAGAAGTCCTGTACAATAAAATATAATTGACCTTGTTTCAGGTATCACTTCATTTTGAAAGATGGAACACTGCAGACTCCTGGACAATGACTTTCTTTTACTTGTTCAGTAAGTAAACACAGTACAGGAACATTACAGTGTAATACATTACTGTGATTATATACACATTTTGTAAAGAAATGGGGATAATTCTACCATTTTATTAATTTATTGTTCCAACTGACTGGAACAAATGAAACATGTTTACTTACCTGCAACCCTGCTGAACACAGGATATTAACCAAAATGTGTTTTTTATAAGCTTAAAAACATGATTTTACAAAATTTCTGCACAAAATTAAAACCACAGCTGTGTAGTAAGAAAATTTATGATTGTAGATATGTGTGTATTAAAAGCAAAACTATATCTTGTTATCATTGTGTGTAAAAGAATAAGATAAACGAACTAGACAAACATGATACCACTACACAGCCACAGTAGATCAGTTTACACCTTCGTCCCCAGAGGGTTAAGCGAAGTTTTTGTAATACACACGGGTGGACAATACTTGTACATACAATACAACATACTAATAATACTTTGTACAATACAAAGAAATTGTACCACATAACTATAACTGAGATTTTTTGGCATATTTACACTTCACTTAAGCATTATTGAAATTCAATGCTTGTTCTCTTAACTATATTTAAAATGACTTCTTCTTTTTTTTTTTTTTTTTTAAATCATCTTCAGTGATCTGTTGTTCACATTTAGAAGTAAAACATTTTTTTTTATACTTTTACCTAAGTAAATTTCTTTGTTTGGATACTTCCACCTTTTATTACAAGTTATCTACACTTTACCTTAAGTATAATTCCTCAGTACTTTGCCCTCCCCTGGTTATATATTGATTTGTACATCTGTAATCCTAGTAATAAATGGATTTTTTTATTTTTATTCTTCAGAAAATGTCTGTTTTGCCAATTATATTCAGCCTATTCACAGGTAAGTCTATGTACTCGTGATCACATACAGTATAGTATATGAACTTAACTATACCCAAATAACAAAGACCGAGCTTGTGCTGCTTTATGTTACTTGTTTTTATCAATTTATTTTTCTCTTTGCAGATGAATATAGGTTCACCATTTTTGGTTTACCGTTGGCGGCATCAGTTGTGCCACAACCAACTTCTAGGCAAGTGTCTTTCAGACTGAGCCTGAATTGTGGCACAAGAAACCCAGAGGTGAGTAACCTTTTAAAAACAAACATGTTGTTGTGACACAGTAGTACACTGGTGTTCGCAAAAAGTGTGTATGTGTGTAACACAGGACCTATGTTCTATCCGTGAATGGCAGACTGAATATATTAGGATAAAGGTGTCAGGTGCTCGCCATGGACTTCTGCTGGAGGTATGTGTCAATAATTATGTCTTCATTATAATGGTTTATGCTATTTTATAATGTCAGTATCACATAAAGGGGAAGTGGTAGCTCAGTGGAAAGGTGTTGGACTACTGATACAAAGTTTGTGAGTTCAAATTCAAGGATTGAACTGCCAATAACAGATCCTTGAGCAAGGCCCTCAACCAGCAACTGCTCAGTTGCATAAAAATGGGATAAATGTAAATCGCACTGGATAAGGGTGTCCACCAATTATTGTAAATGTACAAATAAACTCTTTTTATCTCTATAAACAGGTGGAGAGCAATCCACTGTGGCATGAATGAAGATGCACACAGAGGGAGTGTCAAGATGCATGCAGGCTTTTAAGCAGCGTGCTCCCTATTTGTCTGCCACGTGTATGATCCTTGCCTGTTCCTAGTTTCTACGTTTGACGGTTTTGTGGTCTGGTTTCATTTGCTCAGTGTTTGTTTTCCCGGCTTTCTGACCCTTTTG
>NC_080735.1:20705754-20723254 GCF_019097595.1 Hemibagrus wyckioides | reverse complement strand
GGAGGTTTAAACACTAAATCACAACGTCCATTAATAAGAATACCACAGTCATGACGAATTTTGGATTTTCGTCACTTTATTAGGAACACCTGTACAACTGCTCATTCAGCCAATCGTGTGGCAGCAGCAGAATTTCATGCAGATCTGAGCTTCAAGAGCTTCAGGTGATGTTCACATCAAATACCAGAATCCGGAAAAAGTCTGATCTCTGAGTGTGATGTTTACTGTCTGGTTATATGGCTGACAGGAGAGCAGGAGAGGAACCTGAAGTGGTCTTCTGCTTGGAGCTTCATCATGTTTACTTCATTCTGCTCTTCATGGCGGATTCTGCATTACAGTAAATCGTTACAAGTCATGCTGAAGGACAGAATCCTAAAACTTCTCCCAGTCTATTTCTATTTATCTTCTTTTCCTAAGGCTTTTCTGCTGAGACTGTGTTGTTAAATCGGATTATGAAGAAAAGCTTTCTCTCTTTACCATTCTGGACCATTTATTGACCTGCATGGATGACGGTGAATGCAAAACTGCTATTAACAGAGAATTCTAGATTAAAGGAAAGCAGCAAATGTTTATCTACATACACTATGCCAAAAGTTTTGGGACATCTGCCTTTACATGCACATGAACTTTAATGACATCCCATTCTTAATCCGTACAGCTTAATATGGAGTTGTCCCGCACTTTGCAGCTATAACAACTTCAACTCTTCTGGGAAGGCTTTCCACAAGGTTTAGGAGTGTGTTTATGGGAATTTTTTCAGGCCGGTTATGTTCCACAACAAACTCGCTCATCCATGTCTTTATAAACCTTGCTTTGGTCACTGGTGTGCAGTCATGTTGGAACAGGAATGGCACTTGGATGCAGCTGCTTGGCCATGAAAACCAATTCCATGAAGCTCTCTACACAGTTCTTGAGCTAATCTGGAGGTCTGTAGCTATTGACTCTGCAGAAAGTTGACAACTTCTGTGCGCTGTGCTCCTTAGCATGCACTGACCCCACTCTGTGATTTTACTTGGTCTGCCACTTCGTGGACTGAGTTGCTGTTGTTCCTAGTTGCTTCCACTTTGTTATAACACCACTAACAGTTGAATATGGAATATTTATTAGTGAAGAAGCAGTTTGCATGCCTAGGTGCTTGATTTTATACACGTGCACACCTGAATTCAATGATTTGGAGGGGTGTCCCAAAACTTTTGGCAATATCATAGCTGGTCATGGACAACACCAAAAAACCCATCAGCTTACTGACTACAATCACAGCTGTATATTAATCATTCATCTCTCACTCATCTGCGCTGGGTATGTGGAGTCTGGAGCAGGAGCAGATTCTACACACACTGTACAGTCCGTCTCCTCGGCTTCAGAGACTTCCTGCGTCTTTTCCTGATGCATTGCTGGAAAACGAGTGAAAGCTCAAGTCTGGATGAATTATATGGTCACTGAGAGACGTTGCAGTGATTGTGAGCTGCAGATGTTTACGATCTCACCTGCACTTTTTAAAACTATACTACTACATACACTCATACAACTGTACCCACAGTTCAGCTGCTAGTGCTGAGATGAATGTGAGAGGGATTTCCTGTAGGTGCTGAAGAACAGGTTTGATCCTCCAGAAGATACCATTCTGTCTAAACTCTCCAGATTTGTTGTGTTTGACATCATGTGAACATTAACTGAAGCTCATAAGGATTTTACACACTGCACTGCTGCAACGTGATTGGCTGAATAAATAAACTGCATAATTGAGCAATAACTATTCCTAATAAAGTGGACAGTGTGTGTTTGTATTTGTTTCTCACCATTTCTTCAGGACAATTTTGTCCCACCTGGTTCCTGTCTGAGCAGCGATCAGCTTCTTCAGATCCCCGATCGTGTCATCAGAACTGTACACACACTCTTAAGGCTCAAACACACACACACTTCATTTCACTCTTCATCTTTAATTGGGACACATCCCGAGTTTAATTACAAAGCTAATAAAGTTTAACATTTCTATAAACATATCAATATGACCTTCAGGAAAGGGGCACAAACTTTTAAACTGAGATATACACTGATCAGGCATAACATTATGACCACCTGCCTAATATTGTGTTGGTCCTCCTTTTGCTTCCAAAACATCCCTGACCCGTCCTGCACTGTGTATTCTGACCCCTTTCTATCAGAACCAGCATTAACTTCTTCAGCAGTTTGATCAACAGTAGCTCGTCTGTTGGATCGGATCACACGGTCCAGCCTTCACTCCCCACGTGCATCAATGAGCCTTGACCGCCCATGACCCTGTCACCGGTTCACCACGATTCCTTCCTTGGACCACTTTTGATAGATACTGACCACTGCAGACCGGGAACACCCCACAAGAGCTGCAGTTTTGGAGATGCTCTGATCCAGTGGTCTAGCCATCACAATTTGGTCCTTTTGGTCAAACTCACTCAAATCCTTACACTTGTCCATTTTTCCTGCTTCTAACATCAACTTTGAGGACAAAATGTTGACTTGCTGCCTAATATATCCCCCCCACTAACAGATGACATGATGAGGAGATACTTGGATATCTTGGTAAAGGATACTTGCATTTGACTCGGACTTTTTTACCCAGTCGATCGTTACACACGACCTCGATCATCTCTGCACTGCTGTCCTGTTTTACACACACACACACACACACACACACACACAATACAATATAATACAATACAATATAATCCACGATATACTGTGGAGAGAAGACAGGGCATAAAGACAGAGTGCTGAGGGAAACACTGAGGTTCAGAGCTGCTACAAGACAACAGGAACTGACTTACAGAAGATTAAATGGAACGGTTATTATTTTCCTTACAGCACACACACACACACACACACCTTAATGCATCACACACACACACACACACACACACACACACCTTAATGCATCACACACACACACACCTTAATGCATCACACACACACACACCTTAATGCATCACACACACACACACCTTAATGCATCACACACACACACACCTTAATGCATCACACACACACACACACACACACACACACACACACACCTTAATGCATCACACACACACACACACACACACACACACACACACACACACACCTTAATGCATCACACACACACACCTTAATGCATCACACACACACACACACACACCTTAATGCATCACACACACACACACACACACACCTTAATGCATCACACACACACACACACACACACACACCTTAATGCATCACACACACACACACACCTTAATGCATCACACACACACACACACCTTAATGCATCACACACACACACACACACACCTTAATGCATCACACACACACACACACACACCTTAATGCATCACACACACACACACCTTAATGCATCACACACACACACACACACACCTTAATGCATCACACACACACACACACCTTAATG
Organism: Hemibagrus wyckioides; assembly: GCF_019097595.1. NCBI lineage: Eukaryota > Metazoa > Chordata > Actinopteri > Siluriformes > Bagridae > Hemibagrus > Hemibagrus wyckioides. Next base: position 20,719,821 of record NC_080735.1, on the reverse strand, counting down.
CATCACACACACACACACACACACCTTAATGCATCACACACACACACACACACACACACACACCTTAATGCATCACACACACACACACACACACACACACCTTAATGCATCACACACACACACACACACCTTAATGCATCACACACACACACACACACACACCTTAATGCATCACACACACACACACACCTTAATGCATCACACACACACACACACACACCTTAATGCATCACACACACACACACACACACACACACCTTAATGCATCACACACACACACACACACCTTAATGCATCACACACACACACACACACACACACACCTTAATGCATCACACACACACACACACACCTTAATGCATCACACACACACACACACACACCTTAATGCATCACACACACACACACACACACACCTTAATGCATCACACACACACACACACCTTAATGCATCACACACACACACACACCTTAATGCATCACACACACACACACACCTTAATGCATCACACACACACACACACCTTAATGCATCACACACACACACACACCTTAATGCATCACACACACACACACACCTTAATGCATCACACACACACACACACCTTAATGCATCACACACACACACACACCTTAATGCATCACACACACACACACACCTTAATGCATCACACACACACACACCTTAATGCATCACACACACACACACACACCTTAATGCATCACACACACACACACACACACACACCTTAATGCATCACACACACACACACACACACCTTAATGCATCACACACACACACACACACACACACACCTTAATGCATCACACACACACACACACACACCTTAATGCATCACACACACACACACACACACACCTTAATGCATCACACACACACACACACACCTTAATGCATCGCATCACACACACACACACACACACACACACACACACACACCTTAATGCATCACACACACACACACACCTTAATGCATCACACACACACACACACCTTAATGCATCACACACACACACACACACACACACCTTAATGCATCACACACACACACACACACACACACCTTAATGCATCACACACACACACACACCTTAATGCATCACACACACACACACACACACACACACACCTTAATGCATCACACACACACACACACACACACACACACACACCTTAATGCATCACACACACACACACACACCTTAATGCATCGCATCACACACACACACACACACACACACACACACACCTTAATGCATCACACACACCCCCCTTTACACACATAGCTTAACGCGCGCGCACACACACACCTAAATGACGTCATTTAGGGATTAAATAATCATTAATGTTTTCTCCTGAAGTGTGTGAACTCCTAATGTAACTGCATTAGAGAATTTAGCTTTCACCTGCAGTTCTCGATGTTTAAAACGTTCGCTTTTCAACCCTTCAGAAACTAATTCAACATACTGAACAAATATATATGAGAGCACGCTTTTATATCAAACAATAAAGCAGAAACTTTCACAAAAAAAAAAAACAGAAAATAGTTATCGGTAAAATAAACACACTCACGTCTCGAGGCGCCTTGCCGTAAAGGAGTACTGTAAAGAAAAAACAGGTTCAATATCTACACCAATCACATCAGGAGACGCAGACGGACGTTTGGTACCCGCCAATAGAATGAGAGAAATCGACAGTTAAGGGCGGGACTAAACTGGTTTGCCGTTAAACGTTTTAAACGCCGTAAAAAAGGCGTAAAAAATAAATAGCATCGTTTCGGTTATGAAATTCGATAATAAAATAAAAGAACACAATAATAATAATAATAATAATAATAAATAATAATAATAATAATATGACGCAAGACTCCTCTTAAAGGGTTGATCCTTTTTTTTTATAGTAAACGTTCGTTCTAGATGTTTGAAGTCTTAATGTGTTTATTTAGCCTCGTTATTCCTAATCAGTAATTTTAAGAATACTCTAATTGTTGTTAATTAAAACATTTAATAGAGTCTGAGGCAGATTTTGTGTATTAAATGTTTTTTGAGGCGGTTTAGAATTATGGACAGGTGAGTTAGCGCCACTTGCTGGACTGGGATTTGGTAGAAGATTCCGGCAATTATGCTCGAATAAAAAATACCAGCAGTGAAACATATATTTATATTTACATCACAGACATGTATAAGTCTGCAACAAAACAAGAATAGTGAGTTTTATCCGATTTTATTCATGCAGACGTGCATCACTGTATACACCTGCATAGAGTTTACGACAACAGCTGACCTTTCCAACATGGCGAACGAGATGTCGTGACCTTCCAGACCGCGCCTGCGCGTACATTCATGGCGGGAGTTTCAGTTCACTCACTGCTCTCTGGCGGATAGAGGCGGAAGTGCAGCGTGATAAAAAACGCCGTGACTGAGGGGAGTGACTGTGGAGCTGTAGCTAGCATCAAGCTACTGTTTTAGAAAAATAAAATAACATTAAAATAAAAATGTCTGACGATGATAAATTACCGCCCGGGTGGGAGAAGCGCATGAGCCGGAGTTCAGGTGAGTGTCACGTGAAGGTAAAAACATCCCTGCCGTGTTTGTTGGTTTGTGCGCGAGAAAAAAAAAAAAATCCGCAAAGCTAACACTTTGACGCTAGCTAAGCTACATTAGCCACTGCAGTGGAGCTCAGTCAGGCGTTAGCATCACAGCTAGCTGCTAGTAAAGTTCTCAGTAATTCTCTTCACCTTTCTGTTTATTTATCCACATGTTTGTTTGGTGTCTGATCTAAAGGCATTTTATCGATAATCGAGGATATCGAGGTTCTGAGACATGGAGCTACAGCTAGCCTGCTAACTCCAGCTAAAGTGGAGCAGTTTAATAACGAGCTCATTATGCGGATATTTACTGTCATCTATATATCACTCCATCCTTCTCTCTTTTCCTCTCACTCCACCATGCCGAGTCTTTTTTCCTCTAGTATCTGTGTCTTTATTTAATAATTTCCCCTTTCTTTATTTTCTGGAGTTTTTGTTTTTATTCTTCTGTTCTTTTTCCTGCCCTCTCTCTCTCTCTCTCTCTCTCTCTCTCTCTCTCTCTCTCTCACACTCACACACAATCTCTCTCGTTCTTTCTTTCTTGCCCCCTCTCTTATCTCTCTCACTCTCTCACTCTCTCGCCCCCCTCATATCCCCCTGCTCTCTCTCCTATTCTCTCTCTCCCTCTAGCCCCCCCCCTCATATTCCCCCTGCTCTCTCTCTCACTCTCTTGCCCCCCTCATATTCCCCTTCTCTCTCTCTCTCTCTCTCTGTCACACACACACACAGTCTCTCTCGTTCTTTCTTGCCCTCTCTCTCTCTCTCTCACCCTCTCTCTCTCTCTCTCTCTCACCCTCTCTCTCTCTCTCTCTCTCTCTCTGTCACACACACACAATCTCTCTCGTTCTTTCTTTCTTGCCCTCTCTCTCTCTCTCTCTCTCTGTCACACACACACAATCTCTCGTTCTTTCTTTCTTGCCCTCTCTCTCTCTCTCTCTCTCTCTCTCTCTCTCTCTCACACTCACACACACACACAATCTCTCTCGTTCTTTCTTTCTTGCCCCCTCTCTTATCTCTCTCACTCTCTCGCCCCCCTCATATCCCCCTGCTCTCCCTCCTATTCTCTCTCTCCCTCTAGCCCCCCCTCTCATATTCCCCCTGCTCTCTCTCTCTCTCTGTCACACACACACACAGTCTCTCTCGTTCTTTCTTGCCCTCTCTCTCTCTCTCTCTCTGTCACACACACACAATCTCTCGTTCTTTCTTTCTTGCCCTCTCTCTCTCTCTCTCTCTCTCTCTCTCTGTCACACACACACAATCTCTCTCGTTCTTTCTTTCTTGCCCCCTCTCTCATATCTCTCTCACTCTCTCGCCCCCCTCATATCCCCCTGCTCTTTCTCTCCTATTCTCTCTCTCCCTCTAGCCCCCCCTCATATCCCCCTGATCTCTCTCTCTCTCTCTTCCCCCCCCATCATGTTGTGATTGGATGACTGACTCCACACTGGTTGGAGGTCTGAGGTTTGTGAATGCGTGTCAGTGCAGTGAAACTCCTCCATCTTTCTGTAGACCAGTTTTCATGTTTCAGGTTACAGCAGCAGTGTGAGGAAAGTCAGCAGGAGAACATCAGAACGTGAAGGAATCTGGGAGCAGTGACACTAACAAACTGCCATCCTGAGTTTAGCGTCTACTCTGAACAGGTCTCTGAGGAGGTCAGCAGCAGGAGAACCTCCACAGTGAGACTGAGATACAGCACTCAGTGCAGTAGCGCTGAGGAGAGATGGAAAGAAAAAGCTGTTGAATTGTTAACTTAACAACAGTGAATGTTGTAAAGAGCAGGTGTGTAGGGCAGGTGTCCAGGTGGACAGCATCTCACACACATGGAGGACAGAGAGATCTGATTAGATGATCAGATGTTCAGGACAGTCTGAGGAGTTGGAGAAAGTCTCACTCATAAACTTCCTCCCAGAGATCATCCTGGGATCTGGACATGAGCAGTCCAGCTGATGGGTTTTTTAAAATTATGCTAAATTAGTGCTAAACTAAGTCAAAATTCTCTCTCTCTCTCTCTCTCTCTCTCTCTCTCTCTCTCTCCCCCCCCCCCTTTCCCTCTCCCCTTGCCCCGCCCCCTTTCCAGGCAGGGTGTACTACTTTAACCACAGTACGAATGCGAGTCAGTGGGAGCGGCCGAGTGGAGGTGGCGGTGGGGCAGCGGCGGTGGACAAGGTGCGCTGCTCTCACCTGCTGGTCAAACACAACCAATCACGCAGACCGTCGTCATGGAGACAGGAGAACATCACACGCACCAAAGAGGAAGCTCTGCAGCTCATACACAGTGAGGACATGATGAATATTAATGAGTGTGTAATGTTACCACAGACTATTGTGTTTTTCTTTTTTTGTTCTGTGTGTGTATGAGAGAGCACTTAACCAATCAGCATGGTGGTGTGGTGTTGATTTTGAGCAGGAACTGGAAACACCACCAAGCTGTGAAATGGTACAATATGTTTTTAATGTGTGTGTGTGTGTGTGTGTGTGTGTGTAGGGTATATAGATCAGATAAAGTCTGGGGAGGAGGACTTCGAGACGTTGGCATCTAAGTTCAGTGACTGCAGCTCAGCACGCAATGGAGGAGACCTCGGCATGTTCGGCAGGGGTAACTAAACGCGCACACACATTCACTTTTCTACCCATCACTGTTTGGTCCTGCTTTTAGCTCCACCCACATACAATCACACATTCCTGTTCAGTTCCCTAGAAAGACTTTTTATTAACTCCGGTAGTAATGTGTTTATGTAGCTCCTTTTTCACACCTAATGTCAGATACAGCTTTGGAAGAGAAACACAAAATAACATTACATCAGACAGATGAAAGATTTAGAATTAGATGTGATGATAAACGTTTACGTCATTAGAAAGTTTATTCTCACGCTGTTATTTCCACAACCCAGCAGGATGTCCACAAGGTATCTCGAGCCTCATATAAAAGCTGTGTGTGTGTGTGTGTGTGTGTGTGTGTGTGTGTGTGTGTAACAGGTCAGATGCAGAAGCCGTTTGAAGAAGCCTCGTTTGCGCTGAAGATCGGAGACATGAGCGGTCCGGTGTTTACTGACTCCGGGGTTCACATTATCCTACGTACAGGATAACTCTCATCCCTTCATCCCTCTCTTTCTTCTCTTATATTCCACTTCACATAAAAGTCCATGGACTTCAATCTAACACACACACACACACACACACACACTTTCCCCTAGGGTTACACACACCACACTCAGTCACTTTTAGGTTGTTTACAATGAAGTGTCTGTATTAAAAATAAAATTGGCCAACACAATATAAAGGTTCTCAGACTTCATCTAAACCCCCCTGATTCTTGTTCCTGCTCTCTCTTATTACCTTCATCATAATGTGTCCAGGACACAGTGTCTGACCTGCAGCGATGGATAATGACCAATAAATAGAATCTCATGATGAATACAGGTTTGTCTTTCTGAGCCCTGTATTAGCTGAACAAGTTTTTCCTCTTCTGTGTAGGTAAATGTCTAAACAGGAAAATCTTAGATAATGCAGAACTCAGAAATGTGCTAAAAGTGCAGCCTTCTCCTTTCATTTCCAGCCAATCATCATGTGACTTGGGAATGATTGACAGCTACATTCATGCTCTTGAAAATATTTCCACTGCATTCGATTAAGGTGTGTGTTCAAGCTAGAAGGCGTTTCTGATGTTTATCAGCCCTGTGCAGTTACAGAGTTAAATATGATTGATCTACAGTAAAAGCTGCTAGAAACTCATATGAAGTGGTGTTTTATTTACTGCTGATGATGTGAGTTGAGGAGAACTCCTAGGTTTTCAGAGGAGTTCTGAGGTAAGTGGACAGAGAGATGAGCTTTAGTATATCTGTATGGGTATGTGCTCCTGACACACTCAAAAAATGCAGTAATTCTGTCCCAAATGATTTAAACAGGGCAAATCCTCACCAGCCACTTCTAAAATCATACCCCACGAAGGAGGGAGGGAGAGATGCTTTTCAACTGCTTGGTATCAGTCAATTAATACATTTACTGCCACCTACTGGAAGTTTATTTTCTTATTTAGAGTGTAGTTTTTATATACATAATTTTATTTGATTTCACACACATTTACATTTATTTATATATTCATATATATATAATGTGTAAAATGTGTGTATATATATTCAAAAGTGCATAAAGGTATAAAGGAAAACTAAGATGATATTGCACATGGTATTATATTAATGTAGATAGATAGATAGATAGATAGATACTTTATTCATCCCAAAGGGAAATGTACAACTCAACACTATAATTATTGTGGAATTTTGATATTGTCAGTGTTCATTTGGTCAGCTCTGCTCCCTACTGAAAGTGGAGGGATTACAGAGTTTGATGGCAACTGGTAGGAAAGACCTCCTGTGGCATTCTGTGGTTGTCCTTGGTGGTCTCAGTCTATGGCTGAACCTGCTCTGGTACAACTCCAGTGTCACATGCGGGGGGCGTGACATGTCATCAAGGAGAAGTTTCCTTAGCATTCTCCTCTCAGTCACCTCAACCAGAGACTCCAGCTCTACTCCCATGACAGAGCCTGCTTTCTTAATAAGCTTGTTGAGTCCATTGACATTGGCCATCCTCACCCTGCTACCCCAGCACACTACAGTGTAGAAGATGACGCTGGCTGAGTCTCCTGAGGAAGTACAGGTGACTGACCCTGTACAGTGCATCAGTGTTTTTGTTCCAGTCCAGCTTGTTGTCTATGTGGACACTCAGATACGTACTTGTCCACATTGTCCATCTCAGTGAAAATCCACCACTAGCTCTTTCGTCTTGGTGACGTTGAGTTGCAGGTGATTTCGTCTGCACCACTCCACAAAGCTGTCCACTACACTTCTGTACTGAGCCTCCTGACCTCTCCTAATCACAGAACTTCTGCAGATGGCAGGACTATGAGCAGTGTCTGAAGTCTGATGTGTAGAGTCTGAACAGAAAGGGAGACAGCACTGTCCCCTGAGGGACCCCTGTTCTGGTCACTATGATGTCTGAAACATTGATGATAATAGCGTGGGAAAACTCTCTGGGCAAATAATATGGACAGAGACTTATTTCTAACAGGTTAATGTCAGGGCTGCACACACTTTCCTTCACTGTAATGTGTCCAGGATTGCACTATTTGTTGTTCACATAAATCACAACTCCCCCTCCCTTCTTCTTGCCGCTCACGGTGCAATTCCTCTCCTCCCGCACTAATTGAAAAACAGCTAAACTTACAATAGAGTCCAGTATATAATCATACAGCTATGGTTCCATGAAACACATAACAGAATCTTCAGAACACACTTTAACTCGTTCATCTTGTTTAGCCAGTAATCTTAGGTTTCCCATGACGATATAAGGAAGAGATTCTCTCACTCTGCAGCCCTGATGTTTCCTCCTGAGGGATTTCATGTCTTTATCTGAAGGTGCTGCTGTGTTGGAGACTCATCATCTGAACCCTGGTATAAACAATGGAGCCCTGGTGCGTCTCCGCCAGGACAAGAATCCGGCATGATAAAAGTGCACCAAAAGTGACAATAACAGAAAAGAACAAGCAAAAAAAAAAAAAAGCTGCATTGCTGCACCATACTACACTGTTTACAGAAACTAAATAAAATGTTATAAAAGACACATTATAGTATAGAACAACTCTGGCAGTCAGCTCCACGGGGCCGAGCCAGAAGTAAATGTTAAATTTGTAACCAGTAAATAGTAAACAGATTAAATAACCTGTGTAATCGCTGATCATTGGGGTTTTTGTGTGAAGATTTTTTTAACACATGAGGAAGGAGTCTTCAGTGTCAGCAGTAAAGCTGTTACAAACTTTCCTGATACCCAAAAGTCATGCTTAGCCACGAAGTTTTTGCTACCTGACCAAAAAAAAAAAATAAAATGAACAAGAGTCAAACGTAAACATGCACTTGATGGCTTGTAAAAATCTGCTAGTGTGAAAGCAGATATATGTTGTGTTACTCTTGTAATTCTTGTATTCTTGCATTTATATAAACAAGAAACCAACTGGTTCAGTGGGGTTACTGATCAAAAGGTTGGTGTTCAAGCCTCAACACCACCAGGCTGCCTGGTGCAAAACTCATTTTGCTCCAGGGAACTGCATCATAACTAACCCCTGACCCCAGATTCCTGACCTGCTGGAATATGTAAAGAAAAGAATTTCACTGTGCTGTAATTTATAGGTGAGAAAGTAAAAAGCTTCTTTTGTAGCTGGGAGACTGAGAGCACAATGTTCTGATGTGGTATGAAGGATGTATAGTTACTTTCTTATGTTTCCTAACAGTCTTAACACCCTTTCAGGACTAGAGGTGGACTAGCTTTTGGATGGCAGTACAATTTATGGCAGGTATTGAAATTGGAGAAAAGTTGGATTAGGATGTGTGTTTTGTTCCAGTTTTTTGATTATCTTGTGTTTATAGAACATGTTGATGTTCTCTCATAAGGAGTTTGTAATACTGGTGATTTCAGCACTCAGTTCTTCACCCCTTATTCCTCTCAGACTGTTAACTTCTAACATTTGCAGTGTCACAATCACAGAGTAGGAAGTTTCCGGTAAACTCTGAAATCTGACCGTATGTGTGCAGTCAGAGGCTACAAGCTCCACGTTAGTGGCTTTACCAACGGGGGTGCAGGTGAGAACATAATGGTAATAATTACAGACACCTAACAAGACTGTTGTCCTGCATGTGAAAGGAAACCCCATGATCTTGCTGCTGACACGGACCCGATTGTTGATACGTGTTCCATCCTTTGTAACAAATATTATAATATTCATTTCTGAGACAGTTTCTTGAGGGTTTTTCTGTGTTCAAAAGTGTTCCTGGGAAGTTGTAATTACAAGCTCAAAGAAAATCCTGCTTGTAATTACAGCTGTGCGCTAACAATCATTACATTAGGTTCTAGTCATAAATCAGATCTTTCTGACTTGACTTGGACTGTTCTTCTTACCCACAGGTGATTCTCTGGAGGTAAGCAACGGGCAGAAATTCTCTACCTTCGATAAAGACCAGGATTCTAATGAGGAGGGAAACTGCACTAAATCCTACCTTGGGGCTTTTTGGTACAGCAAGTGCCACCAAGCGAACCCTAATGGGATTTACCTGTGGGGAAAAGATGGCACTCTCATTGCCATTGGAAATGTTTGGCACCATTGGAAAGGCTATGATTATGGAGTCAAGTCTATCACCATGAAGATCAGACCTGTGTCTTAGACTCTTAGTGACACGGTGCAGTGATGATAGAATGCTGTCTTGTCGTCTGTCTTGTCGTCTGTCTCGATAACAATTTGTATCGTCACTGTATTTTTTTAACCATATGATTTCACAGAATGATATAAATGTGTATATTTCTATTGCTGGGTCTATGTCTGTTTCTTAAAGTAAAGAGTTTAAGACTATAATAATATACCATGTCTAGAAGTGGACAGCACATTAGTTTTAGATGAGAAGGTTAGCAAGTTAATCAATGAAGTTGCTAGTAGCCACAGAGTTCCGAATGACCTCACAAAATATCAAATACATGTTTTGTCAAGACACAGAGCCCTGACTCTGATTCAACCCCACTGAACACCTTGGGGATGAACTGGAACTGGAGTCTCCTCAACATCCCAACATCAGAGTCTGATTTCACTTATGCTCTTGTAGCTGAATGATCACTAATCCCCACAGACACAATCCAACATCTATTGAAAAACCTGGAAAATCTGGAATGAGACATTCATCAAGCACATACGATTGAGCAAACGATTGAGAGCCATGGCTTGTCAGTAAAATACAAAAAAACAAATGCTTGCACAATATTTACTGTCAGTGACCAAATGGTTGCTGACAAATTTTGTAGCTGTTTCAAGTGCATCATGCTACTAGGGTCAGCATGTGTAGTGGATACCGAAGAGGCCTATTGGTTTGATTAACAATAGAATACAGGACCTTTTTTATTTGAATTAACATTTACATGTGATACCTGGAATAAATAAACATTAATAAACAATATAACATCAAGTACTGATTGTAATGGTCAGTAGATTTGTAGGCAAGTTCCGGAGCACAGTCTGATGTCCGTAATTCTGTTTCACAATCAGGTCAAATCTGAAGACATGTGCTGTATGTTTGCTTTTCTAGTACAAACACTTAGGTTGCTTCATAACTAAACAGGATGTTCATATGTATTAGTTTGCGTTTAATATACAATAATAACCTTATATTATATTATTATACTAAAATAATAATAATAATAATAATAATAATAAGCAGCAACACAAAATACTTGTATGTGTAAATTCATGAAGGTTTGAACAAACATCTGTAAGGTCATGGACCCAGTGAGTGGACTTTTCCTTCTGGAATTTCCATCCTGACACACACACACACACACACACACACACACACACACACACACACACACACACATTACATAATTAGGAGGGTTTAGGAGTTCATAAGAGTTTAAAAGTATGAGTAAGTGAACAGCTGGCGATGAGAGGAGAGAAGCACATGAGGTATGTTTTATTATTATCTTTAATTTAGATTTTCTCTAGAATTGTGCAACTTTGGCAAGAAAAATATAAATTTAACAATAAAAGAAATATCTTGGATAAAACGTAATTTTTGAATTTCTGTATAGTTTACAGGTGTCTCGAGTCAAATCTACAATCTCTGCTTTAGAATCGAGGCGTCGTTTTCATGGTTACAGGAGACTAAAATGATTAAAGTGAGTTTTAGTGTAATTACTGCATTTCGATACGTTGAGTTTGCTGTTTATTATTTTTTTAAAGGACACCACAATATGTTTTTTTTTATTTTAAAAGTCATCATTTTTGTGTTTTCCAGGACAAGGTGTTTTCAGTGTTTTCAGTGTTTGGGACTCTGCTGCTCCCCCTGCTGGTTGGCAGTACACCTATTTCTTGGTCTCCTGGTCCGACAGACTGCTCTGATGTCTATGCTAACGGACAAACACTCAGCGGCGTGTACACAATCTACCCTACAGCAAATACACCTGTACAGGTGTACTGTGACATGGGATGTCTGGGAAGCCTACCAGCAGACGGGAATTGGACGGTACATTTATTTGTGTCTCTTTTATACTGTTGCACAGGAGTTGTTCTGTGTGATAATTGGTCACAACTCAAGAAACAGACGCTAGCGACTGTGATTCAGCTAAAGTGTTGAATGTTAACCTTCTCACCAGGTGTTTCAGAGGAGAATGGATGGCTCTGTGAATTTCTACAGACCATGGGAACACTACAAGGAAGGGTTTGGGAACAAGAATGGAGAATACTGGCTGGGTGAGAAATTCCAGCACAGATCACTCACAGGGTATTATGGAATAAAATGAAAGACTACATTCACAATTCAGATGGAAGTAGATGAACCTAAAATATGAATAAACCCCAATAATAAGTGTATTTCAGATCCACTCAAAGATCCTGAGTCCTAATTAGACCATTTAGGATTGTTATAGTATAAATAACATGAAATGTCGGCTTTTTAGAATAAAAAAAAAAACACACCTTTAATTAATTGAGTTGAGAGTTAAGGTTAAGTTTGTTATTTCTGTTATTATTATGTCATCTGAGAAAAATGTAAATATCTTATGGTGCTTCTGAAGGACAGTGCAAAATGGAAAACGTAATACATATTCTGCGATCACTTATTATTCTTTAAATGATGAAAATGTGGCAGATTCTGCGAGGTGTATGTTTAAGTGAAGTTTAGTTCAATTCAGTGTAAAGGATTTTATGTTTAAAATACCTATTTATAAGTCATTGAAATTTCATATTTCAAATAAATTCTGTTACTTTATGCACATTTTAGCAGAGTTACAGCAGTGTAAATATTTTCACTAATTACTAGTGTGGTTTAATTATAAATGTTACTAATTTCTAATCTTCTAATCAACTTCAGAACTGTTTGAGACACAAAACATTGAGTTGGTGTGATAGTGAATATTGTTTTAGCTGAATATTATTTAGCTGAGGCGGCACGGTGGCTTAGTGGTTAGCACGTTTTCCTTACACCTCCAGTGTCCTGGGTTTGAGTCTTGATCCCGCTCACTGTGTGTGGAGTTTGCATGTTCTCCCTGTACTTGCTGGGTTTCCTCTGGGTGCCCCAGTTTCCTCCCACATTCCAAAGACATGCTTCTAGGCTGATTGGAGTCTCTAAATTGCCCGTAATGTGTGTGTGCCTTGCGATGGGTTGGCTCTCTGTCCAGGGTGTATCCTGCCTTGATGCCCAATGATGCCTGAGATAGGCACAGGCTTCCCGTGACCTGATAATACATTGGATAAGCGGTAAAGACTATGGAATGGAATGGAATTATTTAGCTGCCGCCATGCGGCCACACTAAGTAACACACTTGAATTTAATCCATGACGTCTTTATTTCTTTCGTTTTTATTTATTTTTTTTCTTAAACCTGACTTTGTATAAATATTTTTCAGAATATGGTATTCCTTTTTACTTCCATTAGAAAACATCTACCAACTCACGCGTAAGAAGAAACACGAGCTGAAGGTGGACCTGCAGGACTTTGATGGAACATTGGTTTATGCTCGGTATTCTTCTTTCTCTGTAGAATCTGAGGCTGAGGGCTACAAGCTCCATCTTAGTGGTTTCATCAATGGAGGTGCAGGTGAGATGAACAGTGAAGTGAAAGGCAAATAATGTACATATAATGAAAGAGTGTTTGTAGTGACAGCTTCTGTTCGGTTCTGTAGGTGATTCTATGGCTACAAACAACAAACAGAAATTCTCCACCTTTGATAAAGACCAGGACTCGTATGCAGAAGGGAACTGTGCTAAATCCTACCTCGGGGGGTTTTGGTACAGTGAGTGCCACAATGCTAACCCTAATGGGATTTACCTGTGGGGAGAAGACGCCACTCACTTGGCCATCGGAAATGTGTGGAAGACCTGGAAAGGCTATGGCCATGGTCTCAGATACATCACCATGAAGATCAGACCTGTAGCATAAGTTTATCATTTTAAATTTAAATGTTTAATAATTATATTTTAAAGGGTTGTAATAAAGTCTGTAAAGTACACTGCTGTAGTGTTTAGAGTCTGTGTACATTTCTTCCAGTGTACTGATATAAAAATAATCATTCATGATTTGTAAATGAACAGAACAGTACTTTCTAACACCTTTTGAACCTGAAAAATAAAATACTTTAAACGATCAAATAAACAGCATGTTGTTGCTCTGATACTGACAACAGCCTTCATATTACTAGGATTGCTACAACTCTAAAACTGCAGAGGTAACAGAACAAAGCTCAACCCGAGTCCAAAGAATAAGAAGAAATATCAGTAATACAGATGTTGCTATGGGAAAGTATGCAGTGAATACAGTGACAAACGAGTATGACCAAAGATCAACTGGAAACATGGATGACATCCTGGAAGAAATGAACGAAATGCCTAGAAATCTGATCACTGAATAGTAATGAAGTACAGAGTAACTGA
>NC_080735.1:20620754-20700754 GCF_019097595.1 Hemibagrus wyckioides | reverse complement strand
GGATGGCTCTGTGAATTTCTACAGACCATGGGAACACTACAAGAAAGGGTTTGGGAACAGGGATGGAGAATACTGGCTGGGTGAGAAATTCCAGCACAGATCACTCACAGGGTATTAAGTAGTGACCACTGGACAGACCTGCTGCAGTCAGAAATGTGATTAAAGCCAGAAATCTTGACAAAATATAAAGTAAATAATAAAACACTTTGTTTCATGATGATATAAAAAATCAGAATGGTACGATGTGACATGAAGCAAAGCAGAATAACTGGTAGCACCCCAAAGCTGTGATGTAATGGAACATCCTGAAGTGTTTTATTCTTCTTTTACCACAGCAGACTGCTTATAGTTACATATATTGTTGGGGAATGTCGACAGAACAAGTTCGCCAAACTCCCTTTATTCTTTTTGCTGTATTTAAAAATGCAGCTTGTCATGTTACCAAGAATCAGTGCAGTGCTGCCACCATGTGACCATACTGACTTCTACATTTATATTTACATTTGTGGCATTTGGCAGATGCCCTTATCCAGAGCAACATTTTAACTGAGCAACTGAGGGTTAAGGGCCTTGCTCAGGGGCCCAGCAGTGGCAGCTTGGTGGACCTGGGATTTGAACTCACAACCTTCCAATTAGTAGCCTAACACCTTCACCACTAAGCTACTGCAAAAATCTAAGTATTCATCCATCGTGCATCTTGAATTAAGAAATCTAGAAAGATCCTTGAACTTGATCTGAATTTCTTTCTTTTCTAAATATGAACAAATTACTTTTTCTTTCATTCACCTCAAGGATTGGAGAATCTCTACCAACTCACAAGAAAGCGGAAATATGAGCTGAAAGTGGACCTGCAGGACTTTGAGGGGGTGTCGGTTTACGCTCGATACACGGATTTCTCTGTGGAATCTGAAGCTAACAGCTACAAGCTCAGTGTTAGTGGCTTCCTCAATGGAGGTGCAGGTATGTGGGAGCTGCTGGGCTTCTCTTCGTACATTCAGGAGAGCTTGAAATCCAGATGAGTAGCAACTCTATGGCAATGTTACATTCATATTAGCTTGTTAGCTTGCATGTTGTTGAAACTAATATACCTTAACACTATTCACAAACAGTATACACTGATCAAGCATAATATTATGACCACCTACCTAATATTGTGTAGGTCCCCCTTTTGCTACCAAAACAGCCCTGACCCGTCCTGCACTGTGTATTCTGACCCCTTTCTATCAGAACCAGCATTAACTTCTTCAGCAGTTTGATCAACAGTAGCTCGTCTGTTGGATCGGATCACACAGTCCAGCCTTCACTTCACACGTGCATTAATGAGCCTTGACCGCCCATGACCCTGTCTCCGGTTCACCACTGTTGCTTTCTTGGACCACTTTTGATAGATACTGACCACTGCAGACCGGGAACACCCCACAAGAGCTGCAGTTTTGGAGATGCTCTGATCCAGTGGTCTAGCCCCAAATTTGGTCAAACTCGCTCAAATCCTTATGCTTGTCCATTTTTCCTGCTTCTAACATCAACTTTGAGGACAAAATGTTCACTTGCTGCCTAATATATCCCACCCACTAACAGGGGCCATGATGAGGAGATACTCAGTCTTATTCACTTCACCTGGCACTGCTCACAATATTATGCTTGATCAATGTACATTAGAGAGTTTCTAGAGTTTCTACATTAGATAACTTCTGTTATCTGCAGGTGATGCCATGACACCAGTCAATGGACAGAATTTCTCCACATTTGACAAAGACCAGGACTTGCATCCAGGGTCCTGTGCTAAAAGATTCCTCGGGGGTTTTTGGTACAGTGACTGTCACAGTGCTAATCCTAATGGGATTTACCTGTGGGGACGTGATGGCACTCATTACGCCATCGGAAATGTGTGGCAACAATGGAAAGGATATGATTATGGTCTCAAATACATCAGCATGAAGATCAGACCTGTGTCTGTAGCACAGTGATGAGTTTCTCTTTATAACATTACTGTTGTTATGGATGGTGGAAGTGGTTTTGAGGTAGTGATGGTGGAGGCTGTAGTAGAGGTATTGGTGCTGTTGTTGGAGGATGTTGATGTTATTAACACAACAACAGGTTTTTTTTGTTTCTTGATATTATTCAGACTCTTGTGGAAGAAAATTGTATTTAAGTGTATTTTTATAAAAAGAAAAAAATGACTGCTACAATTCTAATATTTTGAAATAAATGACTTATAACTGGTTTAAATTCCAGACATGCAAATATGTGTATGTTTACTGAAATGGTCAGTGAGTGCTATGCATCACAAGTGTAACAATGTGTTGGTCTCATTAACACCACTCATCAAATGTTTACATGAACATTAAAAATGACTTTAATCTAGCCCCGAATGTTTTATCCCGAATTTTGCCACCAGAGTGTAGAAGAATTAAGTAAATGATCGGTTTAGTTGAGCACTGTTACTGTTTATTGTTCGTGCATGCCAAAATACTGCGAGAGTGTGCGCTTGAATATGCTCTAGAACCACTCTCGCGATACTTTATCCTACTTTGTCCTACACCAGTGGTATTCAACTAAAATTTAAAGAGGTCCAGTTATCTGGACCTCTTATCTGGAGAAAGTCTGGTCTGGAGAAAGTGCAGGCCACTCCATTTGAGGTACCCCAGCCTCCAGCAGCTGTTCCCTAATGATGCGACCTCGATGAGCTGGAGCATTGTCGTCCATGAAGATGAAATTAGGCCTGTGTTGTTCATGCAGGGGCACAATGACTGGATTAATGATGTTATTCAGGTAGTATTGGCTTGTCAGTGTACCATTCACAAGATGTAGGTCAGTTCTGTATTGATTGGACACACCTGCCCAGACTGTAACACCACCACAACAGTGGCTGATGCATAGCGCTCTCCTTGACATCTCCAACATCGTTGGCGGTCATCATTTCTGCTCAACGTGAATCGACTTTCATCAGAGAACAGCACTGAGGCCCACTGGTCCCTCTTCCAGCGTAAATGCTCTCTGGCCCGACGCCTGTGCCTGGTGGTGTGGTCAGATACCCTTGCAGGTCGTCTAGCACGCAGACCACCCCGATGTAAACGGTTTCGAATGGTCTGACGTGACACTTGGGTTCCTCTCACCTCCCTTAAATGTCATCTTGGTCTGATGATGTCAAAATGTGAACAGCATGATGAAGAGGACTGTTTAAATACCAATTCTAATTGAACCAGAAAAATTATTGGTGGATTCATGGATCAAACACCAGTTGTGAATTTTGCCGTTAAGCACCTTGTTAGAGAACAGCAAGTTCTGCAAAAAGTACTGAAACACTGAACAGTTGGACATGTGCATTCAAAAGTGTAGAGAAGGTCAAATCAAGTTCACCTGGAAAGGTTATAGTGCATTTTAGGTGCATCCTGAAATTTCACCCGAAAGACAAATATCCTTAACTTTTTGTGAGTAGTGTATATTTAAGTAGCCTAGTAGTTGTATCAACATCTGCATGTAATCAATATCTGACTGTCAAATCAAATGAATTCAGTACAATTCAAAAACTTTGACAATATTTATTGTCATGTAACATACAACTGAACATATACACTACCAGTCAAAAGTTTTGATTCCATGGTGTTTCCTGATGTTTATTTCTTTCTACATTGTAAAACAATGCTGAAGGCGGCCAAAATCCACAATAATGTCCTTTGAACAGTTGATATTGAGATATGTCTGCTACTGATGCTCTGTAAAGCCTTCATAACGCCTCTAATCTGAGGTGCTGTTAATTGGTGATTTCTGAGGCTGGTAACTCTAAATGAACTTCTCCTCTGCAGCAGAGGTCAGTTTTGGTCTTGCTTTACTGGGATGGTCTTCATGTGAGACAGTTTCATCATGGTGCTTGATGGGTTTTGCAAATGCACTTGACAATACTGTTCTTGGAAGAACTATTCCAGAACACCTGACCTTCGTGTCTTAAAATAACAACTGACTGTTTTTTGTTGTCATTACATATGGATTACTGAAGTCCATGTGTGTTATTTCATAGTTTTGAAATCTCTAGGATTGTTCTAGAATGTAGAAAATAAATCTCTAAACAAAAAATATTGAATTAGAAGGTGTGTCCAAACTTGACTGGTAGTGTATGTATGACTGTAGATATGTATATTAACTAAATAAAAGTACGGCTGCATTTCAAAATAAGAGAAAATAAATAAAATGTGAAAATTGTGTATGTTCAAATAAAGTGCTTAACTTCAGAAAAATAAAATAAACGGAGGAAAAGCTTGAGTTTCCCCTTTTCTGTTTTACATCTTGACTCAACAGTCTCAACCAATTTTACAAATAATAAATCTTAACACGTCTTAACAGGCGAACAGTTATAGAGTATCACTTTCTTCCCCTCTTATATCCCACTCCCCCACTTTTTTGCTCAGTGAGAGAATTGAGCTCTAGCTTGTCTCGCCAGGATTTTAAACCTGGGCTTGAATGGAGTCAGGGCAATTCTCATACACATGTGGAGGTGCTCATTGGTGAGCCTGGAACGATATTTAGTTTTGATTATGTTTATTGTGGAGAAAGCTGCCTCGCAGTTGTATGTGGAGCCAAACATGGTCAAGATGTACAGGGCTACAAACTGCTCTTTCAGGGCCACATCTGCTTGAAGATCAACCAATTGCATCTGGAGAGGCCCAGCATTTACCCATTTAAAGTGCTGTGTGACTTCCTTTGAGAACCCCTTGACATCTGTGATGAGAAATGGGTTCTGAATGAACATGGTGAGCTGCTGTCCAAAGCTGAAGCTGTCAAAACGGTTGCTGAAGTTTACAATCAGCTTATCAGTAAAGTCAACAAAAGAAGACACATCTCTCTGTCCCTCAAGTTTCCTCTGAAAGGAGTGGACAGCTGTCATCAGTTCACAAATTGAATTGTCTTTGCCCTGTAGCCTCAAATTCAGTTCATTCAGATGTGAAGTGATATCAATCAAAAATGCCACATTATCCATCTGTTTCTCATTTTCTAAAAAGAGAGAAAACTGTGTTGCTTTCTGACTTATTAGCCCTGTCAAAAAAGATGCTACTTCCCTCCTGATGGACCAAATGCGTGCTAACACCCTGCCTTTGCTGAGCCATCTCACATTGTTGTGCAGCAAAAGATCATCAGCATTGGCATCAACTTCTTCGAGGAATTCCCTAAGATGCTGGTGGGAAGACGATGCCCTGAGAAAACTGATCATTTTCATCATTGTATTCATCACCTCAGCATGCTCATCTGACAGGGAGGCACAGAACATAGACTGATGAATGATACAATGGTAAGCTATGAGCTCAGGATTGTCCTCTTTCAGTCTTGCTACAGCTCCTTTCTCTCTCCCTATCATAGCAGGGGCTCCATCTGTGGTTATTGAAACTACTTATTTTGGCTTGTTTAGGTAAATGTCTTCTCCTCTTGTACTGGTCTGAAGGGGACTGACACCTAACAGGTCTTCACAGAATGCTTTCTGGTCTGTGTTGAAAAACCTGACATTCACTAACAGCTGAGCTTTGTCACACATGTCAGTGGACTCATCCACAGCTAAACCTACACATGATGCCTCATGCATGGCTTCATCTAGCTGGGTTAGCACAGCTTGAGCTAATATTTCACTTTTCTTTGTGGCAGATGATGGTGACATGGGAATTTGCTTTATTTTATCACAAAGCTCTCATACAACCCCTCCATCAGTAAATGGCTTTTTGTGTTGACCCAAAATCCAAGCAACTCTGAGGGAACACTGAAGAGCACGTTGTTGGGCAGTGAATGTGTGGCTCAGGATCCTGGTGGACTGGTCATATTGGGCTCTGAGACTACTTATTTTCTGTGATCTCACTTCAGATCTGAGTGGGTATGTTTGTTCATAACCTTTATGTTTTGTCTCATAATGGCGTTTCACATTGGCTCTTTTAATAAGTGCCACGGTTTCTGAACATATGAGACACACTGGTTTAGTGCTCCAGTGGGAAGTATGAACAGAAACGAGTCCATTCCGGATTAAATGCTCTATTTTCACTGTCCACTTTTCTTTTTTTGGAGGGCGCCATTTGTTCCTTATTTTTCTCTCTCTTTCTCCGATTCACTCGCCTGTTTCTCTCTCTTTCTCCGTCTCACTCGTCTGTTTCTCTCTCTTTCTCCGTCTCACTCGCCTGTTTCTCTCTCTTTCTCCGATTCACTTGCCTGTTTCTCTCTCTTTCTCCGTCTCACTCGTCTGTTTCTCTCTCTTTCTCTGTCTCACTCGCCTGTTTCTCTTTCTCCGTCTCACTCGTCTGTTTCTCTCTCTTTCTCCGTCTCACTCGTCTGTTTCTCTCTCTTTCTCCGTCTCACTCGTCTGTTTCTCTCTCTTTCTCCGTCTCACTCGTCTGTTTCTCTCTCTTTCTCTGTCTCACTCGTCTGTTTCTCTCTCTTTCTCCGTCTCACTCGTCTGTTTCTCTCTCTTTCTCTGACTCACTCGTCTGTTTCTCTCTCTTTCTCCGTTTCACTCCCCTGTTTCTCTTTCTTTCTCCATCTCACTCGCCTGTTTCTCTTCCTTTCTCCGTCTCACTTGTCTGTTTCTCTTGCTTTGTTTTCTACATGTATCACTATTTTTCTTTTTCTTTCTACCGTCTTTTCATGTGTAACTTGCCTCTAGCTCTGTTTACACTGTAGAGTCGTAATGTTTACCGCCTGGAATGCACAGACTTGATTGGCTGAGTGGTATCATGTGGGATGGCTTAACTCACATGCAATTGGTCTGTGTGTTTCCACTACCACTACCGTAAAGTCTACAAAAGCTGTGCCAGTGGAAATAGAAGCGCCCCGTTAGGTTTTAAATCATGACCTTCTGTTTTGGCTGTAGGTCCGGGTCCGTGTAGGGAGGCTTCTGGGTCCGCCAGAACCCTAACCCTAACTTTTAATATTTAATGTTAACACAGTTGATAAAAGTCGGCTGACAAATGTGTGTTGTGTAAAAAAGGAGGCCCACTGTCTCTGATTCTGAAAACCCCTGACATATAGTTCAAGTTCAAGAAGCTTTATTGTCATTTCAACCACATATATCTGACGCAGTACAAAGTGAAATGAAACACCGTTTCTCCAGGACCTGGTGCTACAGAAACATACAACATGGAGTTCAAACACAAAAAACAACACAGAGCTAGGACAGAAAGTTCGTCCAAGCCACATAAAGTGCAAAGTGTAGGACCCTTTAGAATATTATTCCATATCCAATACGTACAAAAGCCTTAAATTAAATAAACCTAAAGATAGATCTAAATAAAATATAAACTGTTAAAACACTAAGACATTACAGTCTGAACATCATGACTTTCTATTATTCCACTAATGCAGTATTTAAGTTAAAATCCAGACATGACTTAGGTGAACAATGGACCAGAACAGACTCCATCATTCGGCTGTTCTGTCTGTTGATAAAGGAATTCTCAGCACTAGAAATACTAGTATGGTAACTGACCGTTTTACTCAAGTCCAGTCTCTGAGATACTCTCTGATGATTCCACTCTCAAAGAAGTAGGATAGAAAAGTCACCAAGAGCATGAAGTAGACAAGATACAAGCAGCAAGACAGATGAGAGAATGAGAGAGGAGAGAACGATAAGAGAAGCTGTAAAAAATAAAAAAGAAACAAAGAATAATACATACAATAGTGCAGCATAAATCAGGAATGAAATAAGAGGTGCAGTATAATATAGATTATTGTAAAATAATAATAATAAAAAAGATCTACACGACACTGCTTCACACACAAGCTGTAAAAGAGATAATATTCCACGTGAAATTGAAATGAAATTTTTCTAAAGTTGCGTACTGTTTGTGTTCATTTGTGTTTTTTATTGAACAATATTACATAAAAATGCCCTTACAAAACGTGTTATTCTTGGTTACCCCCTCTCCCTAATTAGCCCCTGATGTTTTCAAATCCTAGAAACGCCCCTGATGAATACTGGTGGGTACAATTCAAGTAAAATTACATCCAAAGTACAATGCCTGAGAAAACTATTTAATTACAGAAATAACTTTACCTAAAACCCAAAGCTTTACACCCTAATCTTGTACATATACAAACTCTCATTTCCTCATAGAAAGGGACTGCATGCCTTAGCAAACACGTGCATACAGCAGGTTTGTAATAATCAGACCGAATTGACTCGATGCAGGAAGTGAATCATTGCAGTATTCTTATAAGCTGCAACATTTATAGTTTATTTATTTTAGATCATCAGCGTTATAAGGTCTAGCACTGCAAAAATACCATGCCTGATGAAGATTTGAATAAAAATGACAGCTAATTGCTATATAATCTTTAGGCCACATACATACTGTCATTTTAATCACCTCCAGCTGTTTTTACAGCTGTTTTAAGTACATAATTCCAGTTCCAATATTCAACATCATCATCAAGGCCCTCACTGCAGTTCTCTGTAAAATAAAAGGTAAATAAATAAATGAATAAATAAAACACAGATTGTTACCTGACCTGAACATCATACAGTAAAAACATCCGCCAGGAGTGTGTGAGCTTGAGACCTTACTGAGAAATGCAAATAAGTGTCCTGAACTCCTCTGTCCTGAAAATTTCAACAAAAAGTTCAAGCTTCACCTCTGACTGATACACAACACTGATGCTGGAGACTCCTTCCACACACACACACACACACACACCAAAATTCACCATATCAACATTTTTTAATCTGTTTATTATCAGTGGAGTGTTTCTTGTGGATGAGTTGTTACTATGAGACAATAACATCTGAACAATCACAATCCAGAACACACACACACCCACACACACACACACCCCACACGTGTGTATGTGCGTGTTTGTACAGCTGTGCAATGTCCTTGTGTGGGTTAATGGACAGGTATGCAGACATTCTGCTGTGTTGAGATGTTTTTTATAGAAGGAAGTAACCTTCTATTTACAAGAAAGTCAAACACCATGTTCATCAACATTCCACAGTTCAGTCAGCTCCTTCTCAGAACCCAGGTGGATCAGATGTCTGATACTATAGAATTTAATTTTGTGATATGAGATTTAGATCTTAGATTAGTGAATGTGGTTCATATAAAATTCTGGAACGTTTAGTATTGATGTTTTATTGCAACAGCAACTTTTTTATTAATTTTTTAAATGACATTTTTATCATTGTCTGCAATAACGCTGAAGGGCCAATAAAACGTGTATCAGCGTGGGTAAAAAAAAGTTGTGGATCAGATACAAATTCATTTAGTCTGAATGGAATCAGATTTGGAATTGTTTAGTTGTTATAAAAAGACATACCTTGATCTTATTTCAATTTATACTTTGAAGTGAACAAGTTTAACCGAATAAAAAATCTCATGTTTTAGTAACATGTATCCATGTTTTTAAGCACTTCCAAAAATATTTGAGAATGTTCATTTTAAAGCATAGTTGGTTGTAAAGAGAAAAATAAGTTAGATATTGACACACTTGAATAAAATGCCTGTGAAGTTCTGGGAAGGAACTGACAAAGCTATGGAATGTAGATGAGCATCATGTTTGAATTATAAGAAATTAAAGATTACTTCCTTATAAAAGCTCATGCACATAATTCAGCACAACACAATGTACCTGGATGTGGGCCAATGCTCTGTATACCTGCTTATTTTTGATAATAAATAATAATTATGGCTTATAAATAAAAAGATACTATAAAAGCGCACACACACACACACACACACAGAGGTCAGGTACCATCTGTTCCACACAAGTAAGTTCTTTGTCCTCTCCTTTATTTTCTCAGTGTTATCGGATAGTTAAACATCAGTTCTGTTATATTCAGGATTTCGATGGATCAGAAGGTGTTGATGAATTCTCTGTAACAGCGGCTCTGACAGTCACGTAGCTGCACATCACAGGTTTATATTAATGCAGTCGATCTAATACATTATCATTTTTATAGCAACAGCTGACTGACAGGGACATGTACAGCAGATGCTGATAATAAACTGACCAAAATAATCATTGATAGACGTTTTCTGTAAGGAGACCTTTTATGAAAAATATTAGATTTTTTAAAAAAAATTATAGGATAGGAACAATAGGAAGGGCGTAACAAAAGACACACAAAGAAGCAGGCTTCCAAGGTTCACCTGCCAGCGCCCTCTCTGGGCCTGGCAGGGAACTGTCCAGCTGTTCCTGACACTCCTGCACAGGCAAGGTACTGTCTCAGAATAATTTATATTTATTTAATTTAATTTTCATGAATAAAACATTTTTCTTTGATAAATGAGAAAAATGTCAAGTCCTTTTGATTATTGCTGTGTTTCATTTTGCAGAGAAAAGAAATGAGGGCCTTGACTATAATGGTGAGACGTTTTATACTGTATTCTTGTATCAGTTCAGTAAGTCACCAGTACACCAAGATAAATTCTTCTTGCATGTAAAACTGACAGTATTTATAAAGTAAGTATAAAGTCAACTTAATAAAGATGATTCTGATTAAGAAGCATTAACCTCTCTCTCTCTCTCAATTCAATTCAATTCAATTCAATTCAATTCAATTCAATTCAATTCAATTCATCCTTTAATAAACTTGTGGAAGGAGTCTCCAGTGTCAGCGCTGTGTATCAGTCAGAGCTGGAACTTCATCTTCAGGACAGAGTTTTACACTTCTTTTCCGTTTTTTTCAATAACATGACAAGCTGAGTTTTTTCTCTTATTAACTTAAAGAGAGACGGCTGAGGGGATGAGTGACAAGTTTATAGCTGATAGAACAGAAGAACGAACTCATTTCGCTTCACAACAAAACCTATGACATGTTAAAATATAAAGTTACACAGCAGGGTGGTAGCATTACCAGTTCTGGGGCTTCTGGGGTTTGATTCTGAGCTTCTCATGAATTAAAAATAAGTGTATCAGATTACTTTTGTACTTTCAGACATTAATATGGTGCATCTAAAATAACACAAATAATTAAACAAACAAACAAATAATTAAATAGTTTTGCTGTGTTTTTTCTGTCATGAAGGATCTAACTGTTTGTCACACGCTATTATAAACTACACTATATTATGAAAAATATTAGATTTTTTTTAAAAAATTATTATAATCTTGTATCTGATGTCCAATTAAATGCTCTTGACAACATATATGCCCCATATATGCAACATATATGCAAGACACAGGGTGTCTTGCTGTAAAGTAGGAACTTATCATCAGTAAACATGGTTTGTGTGTGTGGTTTTTACCATGCTTCTTCACACACACTATTCACCTTTTCACTCATCACTTGAAGGAGAATATTGATGTGGAAGAGGGCAGAGTTTGTGAGAGTCATGTGACTTTCCAGAGGAGTGTTTTACTAGCTTGGAGTTGTAGGCCCCTATAGATGTGTACTGTGACATGGGTTGCTCTGAGGATTCATACCGGGGATGGACAGTAAGAGAGTTATTCATTCGTTCCTTAGGAAGAATGTGCAGTAGAAACAAACCACACAACGGTTTTCCCATTCTGTTTAAGCTCATATTAACTTTATACACCAGTCAGCCATAACATTAAAACCACCTGCCCTATATATTGTGTAATTTCTTCTTGTGCCTCCAAAACACGTCTGAATCATTGAGGCATGCACTCTACAAAACAAAAAAGATCCTTTAAGTCCAGTATGTTGTGAAGTAGAGCTTCCATATATCAGACTTATTTGTCCAGCATATTCCACAGATGCTTATTTGGATTGAGATCTGAGGAATGTTTTCACTGTACTTTACTTCATTTTTTAGATATATGTAAATATATCAAAATGTCAGAGAGATGAATTAAAGGCCTTTTAAAAGTCAGAGGAGAATGGACGGCAGCGTGAATTTCTATAGGCGTTGGGAGCAGTATAAGAATGGTTTTGGGAATAAGAGTGGAGGATACTGGCTGGGTGAGATCTTTTTTTTTAATCATTATTTATTTTTTAGTATTTTGTACCAGTTTTTGCTCATCTTTATACACTTGACTTTTGAGTTCCTCTTGATACTTTTGTTTATTGTGATTTGCTAACCATGTTTGTAGAAATGTTAGTGTTATGTCTGAACTTCAGAATCACTCAACACCAGATTTGCCAGATTTGTCCTAGCTGCATGGCCGTGCTTACTACAGGGTGGAAAAAAGTTGAGAGAAATGTTGTGGAGCTTTCGAGGACCTCGCACAGAAGCTTCAAGCTTTTCCTTGTGGAAGGCAGACTTGGCAGAAATCACATCCAAAGAGAATTTGGACAGGAGCAATCGGTAAGAGATGAGATCTGTGTTGAGTTGTGACTTCTTCCACTCAAGAAGTTTATTTGCATGTGCACAGTGAAACATAGCAATTTAAACCATACAATGTAATTCTTACTTTGTTAATCTCCCTAACACAAAATAATAAATAATAGCAATAAATATGAAAATATAGTATCAACATACAGACTAAAATATAAAGACCTGGTGTCACTCGTGAATCAGTTCTTCCAGAGTGAACTGGCTTTTACACTTGTACATAGCCCTGTGTACTCAAATTAGACATCTGCAGGTTTGTAGAACCTCTGCATGATGACCCACAACAAGCTGTATGAGCTGAAAGTGGATCTGGAAGACCATGATGGATTGACAGCATGTGCTATCTACACAGTTTTCTCTGTGGGTAGCGAGAAGAGCGGTTACGTGCTATGTGTCGGAGGCTTCATAAACAATGGAGCAGGTGAGAGATGTGAAGTTAGTCAGTGTTTGTGTGCAAATAATTGAGAAAGAGTTTTTATTTCAAATATGTGTACAATGTGTGTAGTAAAAATGCTTCTCTTTGCAGGTGATTGTCTGACATAGCATTGGACAGAATTTCTCCGCTTACGATAATGAGCAGAATTCTTATAGCTCTGCTAGACATTACCTCGGGGGGGGTTGGGTACAATTCTTTCCATGGACCACTTCCGTGGACCACTTGGAGAGGAGTAAATTATGGCCTTAAGACCATCACTATGAAAATCAGACCAAGGTCTTAAACCTTACATCATCCTGGATATAAAACAGTAGTATCTGCTCTTATTTTCTAGTTTACAAAAGTGATTCTGTTTGTTGGAACCAGTTATATAATTCCCTCCTTCATACAGGTAATCTAGTATTTCTATAATATTAACAGATATATCAGGGAAAAGGGAAACAGAAATATGTTTAAAAGGTGCCACAGAGCTGATCTCTAGCTGGTTATTGATTTTATGTTGTTTTTTTTTTGCAAACTTACTGGTGAATATTAA
Source organism: Hemibagrus wyckioides (assembly GCF_019097595.1). Classification (NCBI taxonomy): domain Eukaryota; kingdom Metazoa; phylum Chordata; class Actinopteri; order Siluriformes; family Bagridae; genus Hemibagrus; species Hemibagrus wyckioides. The sequence continues at coordinate 20,687,520 of NC_080735.1, read as the reverse complement.
AGTTCACTTTTAATTTAAATGTGTTTTTTTTTGTACACGTATCTGCATATGCATTCTGATCAGCACAAGGATGAAGTTGAGTGGAATATACACTGGAAGAGTTTGAGAGATGTTTGTCAAACACCATGAACTTTAACCTGCATTTGATTTGCATGTATCAGCCTGGAGTATTACAGAAATGTAATCTGTGCTTAATGTTACATGGGGTTACCTATATACTCTCCATCTACTTCAAGAGAAACACCTATACACTATTATCTAATCATCCAATTATGTGGCAGCAGAGCAATACATTCCTGCTCACCACAGTTGTAAAGACTGTTTGTATATATATATATATATAATGTATATATATATATATATAAATGTTTCTGTCCACAGAATCTTCGCTCACTGTTTTTTGTCTTTGTATGTTTTTAACACCATTCTGAAAAAACCTCTTGAGTGAAAATGCTAGCAGGAAACCAACAGTGGTTTTACTCAACATAGACTATCAGACACGATTACGTTCTATATCGCTAGAATTAAAAAAAAAGTCAGCCATGATACAACGCTCCTGGAACAGAGAGGGTTAAAAGCCCTCAAGGGCCCGACAGTGGCAGCTTGGCAGTGCTGGGACTCTTCTGATCAACAACCCAGAACAATTTGAGTTACCACTTCCCCACTTCAGTGTGCAGCAAAATAGAAGAGAACTGCCCTTGCTGTTCCAGTACTTTTGGAGGGGACTGTAAATGTAATTAAAATGAAGTATAACATATAAATGTTTAAATTTTGAAATTTTGTTCATGTGCTGACTGATTCCACCTTCTCGGAGAGTGAATTACGGGAAAACCCAGTGCCAGTAGGTTAATTGATTTGAGACCATAATGTGCTGATATTGGAACAAAGTAGAGGACATCCCTAGTTATCAAGATCTTGTTTAAAAGCAAATAATCACAATCAAACCAAATCCCCAAAACATATAGTGTGAAAATTTAAATGTTGACAAAGTAGAACTATTTAAAATGTACAATTTTTGCTTTCTGCAGAAAAGTGTGCTGCAACCACAATATGCTGCATTATAAGTCATTACAAGTTTCTTGTCCTTTGTGTCTATTTACTGTCAGCTTTAGGGGTGAATAGGTTTAAAGGTACTATCTTTTGAAATAAAAAATATACTTGTGAGGTTTCTGATGTGAGGTGGAATGTAGACAAGTAACATGTTCACATTTCTTGTTACTTACTTGTAGAATAAATGTACATGTGTATATTTTAGACTAAATACCATGTATGCATTCTGGTTTTCTGTATAATTGTGATCTTGCATAGATAAACATCAGGACATCCCATATATAAGATACTGTATAAAAGACACACACACACACAAACACACACAGAGAAGCAACACATCAACCCCACATCTGAATAATTTAATACAGACAGGCTCCTTGTAATGTCTGGGACCCCCGCCCTATGCGGGGCTCGACCCCAGACGCCCGTGGTGTGTCTGCACACGCCAGCACACGGTGTAACGAGACCCATGCGCAGGATTCAGCGAAGCGCTGCTTTTATTACATTTAAGACGCGACATAGGGAAACAAACGTAACACTAGACATGGCGTGGTTAACTAAACAAAACAAAAACAAAACCTAGACCTTAGCTTGGACATGGAACCTAGCAAACAAAACCCCAACAGAAACCACGGTACAGATAACAATCATGGACAAGGACACAACCACAAGGATCCCTATTTATAGGGGTAGACATTAGGGCTAATGGGATACAGGTGACACAATCAGGATAGGAACAATAGGAAGGGCGTAACAAAAGACACACAAAGAAGCAGGCTTCCAAGGTTCACCTGCCAGCGCCCTCTCTGGGCCTGGCAGGGAACTGTCCAGCTGTTCCTGACACTCCTGCACAGGCAAGGTACTGTCTCAGAATAATTTATATTTATTTAATTTAATTTTCATGAATAAAACATTTTTCTTTGATAAATGAGAAAAATGTCAAGTCCTTTTGATTATTGCTGTGTTTCATTTTGCAGAGAAAAGAAATGAGGGCCTTGACTATAATGGTGAGACGTTTTATACTGTATTCTTGTATCAGTTCAGTAAGTCACCAGTACACCAAGATAAATTCTTCTTGCATGTCAATTTAAAGTCAACTTAATAAAGATGATTCTGATTAAGAAGCATTAACCTCTCTCTCTCAATTCAATTCAATTCAATTCAAGGAACAAAGAACGGAATAAAACCTGAAGTGAAAACCAATTGACATTTACATTTCTGTATACGGGATTGGCCAGACACCCTTTTCCATGCTTTGGGGGGGGGGGTGTTTCTATCCCTCAGTCTCCACCCCTGTAGATGCTGTACTATGACATGGGCTGCTTGGAGGATTCATCCCAAGGATGGACAGTAAGAGACTGAACAATTATGACTTGATGATCTCACTGACCATTGCAGGAGTAAAGAAAACAAAATTTGTTTTTAAATACTTTCTAATTAAATGTTACTATTTTCATGCAGCTAAAAAACATAATGCCATTTTTGATTACTTTGGTTTACAGGATGCTATATGTGATAGATTCTGATAGAGAATGCGTTTTTAACTGTTAGCTACGTGAAGATGAGAGCCCTGAATGAAACATGATGAATATGGGATCAAGCAAAAGGGGGTGGGGTCATTCATATTAGAGAGCTCAAAACATCTACACATCTGTCAGTCACTCCAGAGTCATATGTTGATTGGCTCATCTGGTGTTTTTAATGTGGGAAAAGTAGTAAACTGCTCTTTTGGGTTATTTCTGAGTGAACTAAGCAGCATACTGCGGTGTTAAAATGTGGAACTGATGCATCTGAGAGGAGTGTACCATCAGTTTGTGCTATAAAATGTAAGTAGAATTTGCCTAGTTTATGTCAGTAGCAAATGTCTATTCACATAAAAACCAACCTATCAGAACATTTGATTGACAGCACAGTTATTCATCCATCATCCCTCTCCCTCTCTCTCTCTCTTAATTTATCTTGGTTCACAAGCAAATCAGCTACAGAAGAGCTCAACCATATATTTCTAACCATTTATAATCTCAGATCATGAGATTAATTCTATTCCTTCTAACTCATTCATTTTATGCTATTATAATCTAGCAAACATTCAGGTAGATTTTAACATTCAGTTTTAGTTCATATGCAGTAGTTTTTTTCCTCCTAAATTCCTTCACAAAGGGGAGCTACTACTCCAGTATATTCTGTGTGTGTCAAGGAGGGACAATAGCATGTACCAGCACCACCACAGTGATGAAAACTCAAACATATTCACTCCTAGATACAAAGTGAAATTTCTAAAGCACATTATAGAGAAAATCAAAGCGGAATTCGTTGCATTTACATTTACATTTCTGGCATTTGGCAAATGCTGTTAACCAGAGCGAGGCACAAAAGTTCTTTGAAGTCTCTGTCAGTAAATACATTAACATGGTTTAGTAGGTCACAGACTTAGTATACCATCAGCCTAAAAACTGAGGGTTTTTTTGTATGTTTGTTTTTTTTTTAATAAAATGTACATACAACAATACATAAAACAAACAGGGAAAATAAGAGCTAGTTTAAGTGTTTCAGGAAGAGGTAGGTCTTCATCCATTGTTTGAAGACAGTCAGTGACTCGGCTGTACGGACATCTAGGGGAAGTTCATTCCACTACCTCAGTGCCAGAACAGAGAAGAGTCTAGATGTATACCTACCTCTTACTGTGCGAGATGATGGGACCAGTCAAGGAGTGCTAGTGGATCTGAGGGAGCAAGGTGCAGTGTGAGAAGTAATAAGAGCTTTGAGGTCAGAGGGAGCTGGTCCATTCTTAGCTTTGTAGGCAAGCATCTGTGTTTTGAATCTAATGTGTGCAGCTACCGGAAGCCACTGGAGTGAACACAGCAGTGGGGTGGTGTGGGAGAACTTAGGCAGGTTGGATCATTTGCAGTGGACAAATTGCTTTCAGAGGTAGACCTGACAGTAAAGAGTTGCAGTAGTCCAGTCTCAAAATGACAAGAGACTGAACAAGCACTTGAGTAGCCTGTGTGGATAGAAATGGCCAAATCCTCCTGATTTTGTACAGAAGAAACCGACATGAGCATGTAACATTAGCAACGTGGCAGGAAAAGGACATTTGATTGTCCATAGTTACCCCAAGGTTGCTTGCAGTAGCCGAGGGGGAGATCATGGAGTTCAGAGGTATCGCAAGGTCCTGGGCTGGGGATGAATCACCTGGGATGACTAGCAGTTCAGTTTTACAGGAATTGAGTTTCAGCTGATGAGCTGTCATCCAAGATAAAATGTCCACCAGACATGCTGCGATCCAAGCAGAAGCCGTGGTATCTGAGTGAAGGAAGTGTCATGGACTGCTGGGTTTCTTTATTTTCCCATGTGCTTTTGTTTGTTGTGTTTGCATTTGTGCTTGACCCACCCGATCCTTCCTCCCTTTCCACGCCTCTGCAAACCTGTTTCTCATGTTTCATTGATTACCTTCCCCATTTATCCCTGCTGTCTTGTGCTTGTGTTTGCTGAGTCCTTGTCTTTTGTTACCTGCTGTTTGTTTGTTTTTGTGTTTGTTAGTTTGTTCTTAGTTGCCTAGTTCTCCCCAGTGTTTCCATGTGTTTGAAGTTTTTTTTTTATAAATTAATAAAATCTCCATATTTCAACTTATCCCTGCATTTGGGTCTGGATTCTGCACCAGTGGAGGCATCGACCCCTGATAGAAGGACTCAGCCACTCACAGACCCAGCAGGATAAGTCCAGCCACATTCCTAAAGGTTTTTTGGAGCAGATATTTCTGAATATTTTAAGTCTGGCCTTCAAGAACTTTTTTTTCTGGACTTTGTCTATTTCTTGTGACATCGCTCTGCCTCTGCTTCTGTGAGGGATGCCGCTTTGCTTCCTGTTTTTTGCAGAGGGTGCCGCTTCACTCCTTGCCTGTGGAGGATGTTACCAGCCTGATCTGCTTCTCCTGTTTTATTTTCTGCTCTGTGACATCACTCCACTTCTGTTCCTGTGAGGGACACCACTTCGCTTTCTGTTTTCCTGCAGAGAACGCCGCCTCACTTCTTGTCTGTGGAGAATGTTACTGGCCTACATTTTTCCTGCTCCTGTGGAGACACGGCCCAGTTTTGGGTACTCAGCAGAGGATACTTCCCTCTCTCAACTACTCAGGACATTTCTCTGCCATGGCTGGGCAGAGGTCATCACTCAGCCTTTTCAGTTTGGTTTTGGACTTCAATGGGCCTTGTGCTCAGCTGAGGACATTGCCCGGCTCTTCTGCTTGGTGGTGGACATCACTTGGCTCTTCTCCTCAGCTGCAGACATCACTTGGGACCCTTTGACTTCGCCACCATGCTCCTTGCACCCACCACACGCCTCGCCATGCTCCTCCCTCTCCCCACACGCTTTGCTGTGCTCCTTACTCCCCCTTGAGCCTTGCTGTGGCCCTTGCTTTCCTACTGGATCTCACTGTGCTCCCCGCTCCTCACTGATTCTCGCTGGGTTCATGTCCTCCACACTTTTGGGCATGGTTCCAGATTGGTGCATCAGGAGCCGCACCTTGAGGGAGGCATACTGTCATGGACTGTCATACTGTCCCCATGTGCTTTTGTTTATTTTGTGCTTGCACGTGTGCTCGTCCCACCCGATCCTTCCTCCCTTTCCCTGCTTTTGAACACCTGTTCTTTATGTTTCAATGATTACCTTCCCTAGTTATCCCTGCTGTCTTGTGCTTGTGTTTGTTGAGTCCTTTTCTTTTGTTACCCAGGTGTTCCTCCTGGTTTCTGCAGCTTGTATTGTGTTTGTTAGTTTGTTCTTAGTTGCCTAGTTCTCCCCGCTGTTTCCATGTGTCTGTAGTTTTTGTTATTTATTTTAAAAAAATTACCATTTTACATCTTATCCCTGCATTTGCATATGGATTCTGCACCAGTGGAGGCACGATTCCTGACAGGAAGGAGAAGATAAGTTTGGTATCAGCATAACAGAACCAAAACGCAGCAAAATCTTAGCAAAACTGAAACTGCACATGGTGGACAATCAACTGTTTATTTCGCTCATTGCTAATCAGACACCCTCATGTTGAACAGAAGGAATTGTCACGGGCCATTCAGGTGCTTGTTGTGCTACTCAGAGTAGAGGTACCTGAACTGGATTAAAGTCTGGAGAAATCCATCGCTTTAAATCTGGAGCTCCACCACAAGCAGTGGAAAAGCAACCAGAAACAACAAAATAAAAAACAGAAGACACATCAAACATAGAAACACATGAACATTTACGTTTTACATACTTTGAATCATCTACAAACTTTTTTTAAAAAATTTAAATCAATATCATAGGGGAATGGTGGCTGCACATCTCCAGGAATGGATTCCTGACTCCATTCTGTGTACATGGATTTTGAATGTTCTACCTGTGCTTTGAGGGTTCCCTTGCGTTTCCCAGTCAACATACACTATATTGCCAAAAGTATTCGCTCACCTGCCTTGACTCGCATATGAACTTAAGTGACATCCCATTCCTAATCCATAGGGTTCAATATGACGTCGGTCCACCCTTTGCAGCTATAACAGCTTCAACTCTTCTGGGAAGGCTGTCCACAAGGTTTAGGAGTGTGTTTATGGGAATTTTTGACCATTCTTATAGAAGCGCATTTGTGAGGTCACACACTGATGTTGGACGAGAAGGCCTGGCTCTCAGTCTCCGCTCTAATTCATCCCAAAGGTGTTCTATCGGGTTGAGGTCAGGACTCTGTGCAGGCCAGTCAAGTTCATCCACACCAGACTCTGTCATCCATGTCTTTATGGACCTTGCTTTGTGCACTGGTGCACAGTCATGTTGGAAGAGGAAGGGGCCAGCTCCAAACTGTTCCCACAAAGTTGGGAGCATGGAATTGTCCAAAATGTCTTGGTATGCTGAAGCATTCAGAGTTCCTTTCACTGGAACTAAGGGGCCAAGCCCAGCTCCTGAAAAACAACCCCACACCATAATCCCCCCTCCACCAAACTTTACACTTGGCACAATGCTGTCAGACAAGTACCGTTCTCCTGGCAACCGCCAAACCCAGACTCGTCCATCAGATTGCCAGATGGAGAAGCGCGATTCGTCACTCCAGAGAACGCGTCTCCACTGCTCTAGAGTCCAGTGGCGGCGTGCTTTACACCACTGCATCCGACGCTTTGCATTGCACTTGGTGATGTATGGCTTGGATGCAGCTGCTCGGCCATGGAAACCCATTCCATGAAGCTCTCTGCGCACTGTTCTTGAGCTAATCTGAAGGCCACATGAAGTTTGGAGGTCTGTAGCGATTGACTCTGCAGAAAGTTGGTGACCTCTTCGCACTATGCGCCTCAGCATCCGCTGACCCCGCTCCGTCAGTTTACGTGGCCTACCACTTCGTGGCTGAGTTGCTGTCGTTCCCAAACACTTCCACATCCTTATAACACAGCTGACAGTTGACTGTGGAATATTTAGGAGCGAGGAAATTTCACGACTGGATTTGTTGCACAGGTGGCATCCTATCACAGTTCCACGCTGGAATTCACTGAGCTCCTGAGAGCGACCCATTCTTTCACAAATGTTTGTAAAAACAGTCTGCATGCCTAGGTGCTTGATTTTATACACCTGTGGCCATGGAAGTGATTGGAATACCTGATTCTGATTATTTGGATGGGTGAGCGAATACTTTTGGCAATTTAGTGTATATATGTTTTAGGCAGATACTTTTCTTATTGGTCATAATAGTTACAGGCTGACAGAGTCAGTCCAGACTTATATAGCCACAGATTTGACAGCCACAGATTCCAGCTCCTCCTGAAAGATCCACAAATATTCCCAGGCCAGTTGTAAGATATTATGTCTCCAGCACATCTTGTTGTCATTGGAGCTGTGTCGTTGGGTTTCTCTGTCATATGGGATATGCCTGATATAACTCTACCTGGAGTCAACAAGGGGGTGTCACTGAAAGGTGTCTGAACCACTTCAACCAGCTTCTACTGAGAGGTACTCTCAGATTCTACATTCTATCAAAAAATGAAAGTCTAGCAACCCTTTAAGGAAACCTCATACTCATTTTCCACCCAAACTCAAAAGATCTCAGTTTGTAAAGTGGAGAACTGAGTTATTTTTCTGTTAAAAGTCATAATTAATAAGTGTTCTATGACATGGAGTCAGTGCCACTCTGTATATTGCAGTATGCTGCACATGTAACTCTATTAACAACAGGATATCTCATGTTCTGATTATGAAACATAAAACTCCAAAGCCATTGATTAAATTATTGAGATCAACAATGCACAATGCAGGGTAAGAGAGGAATTGAGATGAACCTAAATGTCAGCTGAGGTATAGTTGTCTATTGTAAACTACATGTAAATATTTTGTTGTTATTTAAATGATGTTATTAAAATAGACACTGTGTGAAAGCATTGGGGGAGGAAACCACTGCATGGATACACTGGATTACATTTTTATGGAATTCAACAAAATAATTGTGTTAATTTTATGATTATATTCATTGTAATGGTGATGCTTACAGATTGCCTCATAATTCCACCTGTTCAGCCTCTCTGGATTTATGCCAAGCTGGTAATGGAGCAATATAAAAAAACACAATATTGCCTGTTTATCTGTTTGCATCCAAAAAATTTAACCAATGAACAATAGAACTAGCACAGGTGAGTGTCATAAAAATGCAAAGTTATTACTGCTAACCAAGAACTATAAGGAATTATTATTTAAACTTTAATAACTCTACATATAACTTTGATTCTATACAGAAATTATTCATGAGGTGTCATTTTGAAAATGAAAATATTAGAAATATTTTTATTTGGTTATTTTATGATTCTATTTAAATAAGATTCTATTAGTTAGTTAGTTAGTTAGATAGTTCTCAAGTATACAGCGTAAACTGAAGAAACCATCTGCTGAAGACACAGAGCTTGTGGTGTGCTAATATAATGCCACACAGTACAAAATGACCTGGAAGTATTTCACAAAACCGGAAGTTGACAGTGCCCCCCTTTCCATGGGGAACCTATGGCAACCCTCCAGGCTGCTCTGTGTTGCTCCCTGAGCAAGGGATGAGGTTGGCATAAAGGATGTGGTGACCTGGAACCAAAAAGAGTGCTCTTCTGGGCCATATCCCTCCCAGTTGACCAGGTACTGCAACCCTCTCCCTCAATGTCTGGAACATAGAAGGTAAAGGACTGTGTAAGCAGGGCCCTCTTTGATAAACCAGGCAGGTGGAGGGGGTCTGGAGGAGAGAACCAAGGCGCAGGCCTGGATGGGCTTAAGGCAGGATACGTGAAAAGTCAGATGGATGAGGAAGCTTCTGGGGGGCTTGAGCTGGACAGCCACCAGGTTGAGCACTTTCGAGATGGGGAAAGGGCTGGTGAAGCATGGGGCAAGCTTTCTGCAGGCTACCATAAGGGGCAGATCTCTGGTGGACAACCAAACCTTCTAGCCGATGCGGTAAAGAGGAGGGGGAAGTCTCTTGTGGTTGGCCCGGTGGGCGTAACTTTTGGTGAATTTGAGGAACACCAAGTGGGCCTTTCTCTGGTTGCATTGACAAGGGCCAAGGCAGATGGGACTGAGGCCTCCAGTTCCTTGGTGGAAAATAGTGGCTGCTGGTACCTGTTGGTGGCTTTAAAAGGGGATAGGCCCATAGAGGTGGATGGTAAGGAGTTGTGGGTGTACCCAACCCAAAGCAAATTGGAAGACTAGGTCACCGGATCCACGATGCAGAGCCCTGTTTCCATCTCCTGATTGTGTCACTTATTCTGGCTGTTAGTGTACAGGTGAAAGCTGGATGATAAACTGATAGACAGCCCCAGGAGTGGACAGAACTCTGCCCAGAAGTTAGAGATTTATTGGGTACACCTGTCAAAGACAATGTCTGGGGAATGCCATGCAGATGAAAAACATGCAGTAGAAAGAGCTGGGCACTTTCCTTGGTGGTAGGGAGCTTGGGCAGAGGAACAAAGTGGGCCATCTTGGAGAAATGATTTAAAATAGACAGGATGGTCCTATGGCCAACTGTGGGAGGCAGGGCTATGTGCGACTGTGGTTGCTTGGGGATGAGAAGAGGGTGAAGGAGGCCAGCAGACAGAGTCTTAGAGCTGTTCTGTTGATCACAGGTAGGGCAGGCTTCGATGAAGTTGCGAATGTCCTTCCTCAGAGATAGCCACCAGAAGCATGGCTGAAGGACTGACGGTGCAAGATGCGTCTGGAGAGCAGCACAGGAAGGAATCATGGCACCATTGGAGGACCTGGAAGTGCAGGTTTTCCAGAACAAACAGCCTCCTAAAGAGCTAACCCTAGGCAGTCATCAAGAATATGTTGCTCGGCAAACCACTCACTGGAGTAGGGTCTAAACCACAATGGAAGAGGGGAGGATTAGTTTGGATGCGGGTTCTCCTTCATCAGAGACATGTAGCTGAGAGAGGACATCCGGCTTCCCATTCTTTCACCACCCCGGGTGATAGCACAAAAGTTGAACCACCTGAAAAAGAGTCCCCAGTGGGCTTGGTGAGGATTTAATGTTTGGCCACCTGGAGGTACTCCAAATTCTGGTGGTCAATCCAGACAATAAAGGGTTGCTCACTGCCCTCAAGCCATTGAAACCACTCCTCCAGGGTGAGCTTGATGGCACATGCGTGTGTAGGAAAACATATTTTGAGGTCACTCTAGAATCTACTGCAACATACATTTCTGTTTGAATAACATTTACATATCCTAGCTCTCCCCACCAAATGGTGATCAAATCAGACAGTGATCAGGAACTGTGAACTAGCTGACAGTTAGGGGGACACAGGTGTGGCATATCAAGATGCTGATTAGACAGCATGATTATTGCACAGGTGTGCCTTAGGCTGGCCACAATAAAAGGCCACTCTAAAATGTGCAGTTTTACTGTATTGGGGGGGTCCGAAGGGGGTTCGAAAACTAGTCAGTATCTGGTGTGACCACCATTTGCCTCACGCAGTGCAACACATCTCCTTCGCATAGAGTTGATCAGGTTGTTGATTGTGGCCTGTGGAATGTTGGTCCACTCCTCTTCAATGGCTGTGCGAAGTTGCTGGATATTGGCAGGAACTGGAACATGCTGTCGTATACATCGATCCAGAGCATCCCACACATGCTCAGTGGGTGACATGTCCAGTGAGTATGCTGGCCATGCAAGAACTGGGATGTTTTCAGCTTCCAGGAATTGTGTACAGATCCTTGCAACATGGGGGCGTGCATCAACCTGCTGCAACATGAGATGATGGTTATGGATGAATGGCACAACAATGGGCCTCAGGATCTCGTCACGGTATCTCTGTGCATTCAAAATGCCATCAATAAAATACACCTGTCTTCGTTGTCCATAACATACGCCTGCCCATAACATAACCCCACCTCCACCATGGGCCACTTGATCCACAACGTTGACATCAGCAAACCGCTCACCCACACGACGCCATACACGCTGTCTGCCATCTGCCCTGTACAGTGTAAACCGGGATTCATCCGTGAAGAGAACACCTCTCCAAAGTGAATACGCAGTAAAACCTAACAACTTGTTTCTTTATAAAATTGCACTCAGTGTACATAAGATGCCTGATGTTTTTAAAAGCAAACAATTGTCACACAAATACTAACTTTATTTAGTTTATTACTTTCTGCTGCACTTTTTACTGTTTTCTTTTCATTGTTTATTATTTTTTAAACATCTATATAGTGAAATGTTTTTAAATGCTATATTTTCATATTTACTTTCTAAACTAAGCTAAAATTGGTAACATCAATCATTATACATGAAAATATGAACAGTATTCAGTACTGGCAGCTAGTTGGACTGGTCCTGTCAGTCTTGCACATTCATGATCAGCTCACTTATGGGAAAAAACACACTCATTTCCTCATACCTGCAGAGTTTGTTTTGGAAGATCTGTCTTTTTAATCTTTTGTACTGTACCTAATCTTAATTTTAAATAATCAGATATTAAGTTAGAAAACTCATAGGCTCACCAGTTCAACAATGAACAGTCCCATTCCCTCTCTCATTATTGTACCATCTCCAATATTTTCCCAAACAATACTTTCTCAAATACCTGTAATATTTGTACTACTGAGTATTATATTAAACTTCCGAATGATACAGAATAGTATCTGAAAACCTATAAACAAAAATATATATTAATGCATACAGAATATCACAAAATACACAAAATATCACAAATAAAAATGCTTTTGATTGTAAACTTTGCACCCTGCTTGCATATTTTAATGATAAAATAATAAAATAAATGACTGAAATGTCATGATGGATAGAGGGATGAGGATGAGGAATATCAGGGAAGAATTAGGGATAATACTGCTAACAGCAACAAGAAAAAAGTTCAGTATCTAAATATTATGTTACATGTTTTGCCTTGATTTAATTACATGCTATGTATTTATTAGATTTTTATGTTTTATTATCTCCTAAATTAATTTAGAAGACTGTAGTGGGTTATTGCCTGTATCAATCTTTGATTTTGATACAAACTGTAATTTTTTGGTATTAGAGAAATTGTTCTTTCCAAACTCCATAGGAGTTTCCAACTCCACTCTTTATCTCTAGACTACTGAGTGATATGAACTGGTTATTTTCAAATGGGTGTTCCCTTTATTCTGCCAAGATTAAAAAAAAAAGGTAGATAGGAGTGTATCAACATGGTGTTAGTGATGATTCAGAAAATAATTCCTTGAGACTAAAATAATAAAAAAAACTTACAATCCTGCCCAAGGTTTTTAATCAGGTCAATCCACGAAGGTGTGGGAATAGCTCACACCTTTTAAAGTAGTTTATCTCACCGTTCATGTGAATGAGGTGATCCATATTCAATCAGTGAAGATCGTCTTGTGAGTGTTAGGGGAACAATGTGGCTGAGCAGATCCAAATACAAACAGAGAAGGCTGAGAAGATGAGGGTTAAGAAGTCTTTAATCAGAAAGAAAGTAAGGAACTGAAACTCTTGATTATTACGTACTGAAGAAAACAATAGAAGGGCGCTGAAGTTAAGGCTAGAGTCAGACAAAAAAAAGTCAGAATTGCGGGTTTATATCATGCAATTCTGAGAAAAAACAGTCCGAATTGTGAGATAAAAAGTCACAAGAACCTTATCGGGCTTCCATAGACTTGAGGTGGAATGTAGATGAGTAACATGTTCACATTTCCTGTTATTCTTGTTACTTACTTGTAAAATGAATGCATATTTGCATGTTGTGATCTTGCATAGATAAACAACAGGACATCCCATATATTAACTACAGTATAAAAGACACACACACACACACACACACACACACACACACACACACACACACACAAACACAAACACACACACATACACAGAGAAGCAAAGCATCAACTCCTCATCAGCAGAATCAGATACAGACAGACTAATGCACAGGCAAGTTACTGTCTCAGAATAATCTATATTTCATTTTCATGAATAAAACATCCTTGGTTTGACAAATGACTTAAGAAATCTGACAAATCCTTTTGACTATTGCTGTGTTTTGTTTTGCAGAGAAAAGAAATGAGGGCCTTGACTGTAACGGTGAGAAGTTTTGTATTGTATTATTTCTAATAAGTTTTTTTCTGCTTGTTTTTTTTTTTTTTTTTTTAATTTTTTATTACATTTAGAATGTTGTACATTAACAACTTAATCAGTAAAATCTAAAATGTAATTTGCCAGCAGGATAGAAGTGCGTTAACAGAACAATCAAAATAATGACATCAATAGTTCATTAGGTCACCAGTATACCAAGACAAATTCCTTTTGCATGTAAAATCAACAGTATTTATAAAGTAAGTAAATTCAACTTAAAGATGATTCTGATAAAGGAGTGTTAACCTATTAACTATTAGAAATAGCATATTTTATCCATAACTAACAAAATATACAAAAATTGTAATTAATGGTAACATTTAAAAAAAAAAAAAAAACATGCAAATAAAAAAGCCATTAGCCTGTTGATTTTCTTTCCATTCAATCGCGTCCCCTGAGGGGTTTACAACAGATTAACGACACAGAAATAGTGTCAGTTGCAGCAGTTCACTTTATAGCACCATCTTAAACATTCGGACATGTGCACATAGATAATTGTTTAGGCTTAGGAGATTTTTGTTAAAATGAAACGTTGGTTAATATCAACCAAAGACAACACAGGGAGGCCAGCGGAGGAAAGTGGAGAAGCACCACCATCAGAAAGGCCATCGACCTCAGGTACGGAAAGAGACCAGCGTGTGCATGAAGAGGACATCCATAAGCAGTCAGGCCTTACTCTAAGTGTCGAAAGTATCAAGAGGAATTTATCCAGTATGGATTCACATGCATCAACAAAGTACAACATCCCCAATGTGTAGTGTGCACTGAGGTGTACACATGAAAACCTAAAGCCTGTAAAAATGCTACGACACTTGAAAACCAAGCACCCCTCTCTTGCTGCTAAACCAGTAGATTTTTTCAGGGGAAAGGAGCCAGAGTTACAAAGCCAAAAGAAAGTCCTAACTAAACAAACAACAATCTCCTGTTGTGCTCTTTTGTGTTGTCTCATGTTTGGATAGGATAATTGGTGCGTGTGCACCATTGCGTGCAATGTTTGTATATTTTAACCATCTCCGAGGATAGTGGGGGTCGCGAGTCACTGGCACCGTTATTTTGGGGGTCTTGGGCTGAAAAGTTTGGTAACCCCTGGTTTAGAGGATATTTTATGATGGCATAAAATATGTAAAAAGTATATGTTATCTTAAATCTCTCCCTCCCTCACTCTCTCTGTCTCTCAGACATGTTGCTTGCTAGCTCTCTCTCTCGCTGTTCTCGTTGCTGGTGTTCCTGCTGCTCCTGCGTTTATTCGTCTCCTGCCCCAGGACTGTCATGAAATCTTCAGGAGTGGTGTTCAGCGTAATGGAGTTTACACCATCTACCCCTCAGGCTCCACCCCTGTAGATGTGTACTGTGGCATGGGCTGCTCGGAGGATTCATCCCGAGCATGGACAGTAAGAGACTGAACAATTTAAGACTTGATGAACTCGCTGACCATTGCAGGAGAATAAAAAAAACAAAATGTGATTTTAATTACTTTCTAATTAAATTTTAGCATTTTCATTCAGCTGAAAACTGTTTACAGGATGCTATATATGATAGATTCTGATAGAGAATGAGTAAACTACTCATACTTTATAGTAAACTACTTTAACTGTAAACTAACCTTTACATCTGTCAGTCACTCCAGAGTCATATGTTGATTGGCTCATCTGTTGTTTGTAATGGGGAAAAGTAGTACACTGATCAATTAGATTATTTCTGAGTGAACTAAGCACCATACTCTGGTGTTAAAATGTGGAATTTATGCATTTGAGAGGAGCATACCATTCGTTTGTGGTTTAAAATGTCAGTGACATTTGGCTAGCTTATTTCAGTAGCAAATGTCTATTTACATAAAAACCAAACTAGCAGAACTAGCAGATGTCTCTCTTTTTTTTTTTTTTTTTACCATGACACTTCTCTCTCTCTCTCTCTCTCTCTCAGGTGATACAGAGGAGAATGGACGGCAGTGTGAATTTCTACAGGGGTTGGGATCAGTACAAGTATGGCTTTGGGAATAAGAGTGGAGAATACTGGCTGGGTGAGATCTATTTTAATGGTTTGATAGCTACTTAGTTAGATTGTGGCAGTCAACAGAAACATCCACTGAGAGATTGAATTAAACTAGGTCATAACATGACTCATAACTCAGCTCTTCCAGAGTGAACTGGCTTTTACATTTGTACATAGCCCTGTGTACTCATATCTGCAGGTTTGGAGCACCTCTACATGATGACCCACAACAAGCTGTATGAACTGAAAGTGGACATCGAGGACTATGATGGAAATAAAGCATCTGCTACCTACACAGTTTTCTTTGTGAGCAGCGAAGAGAATGGCTACATGCTAAAAGTTGAAGGCTTCATAGATGGTGGAGCAGGTGAGAGATCTGATGTTAGTTAATGTTTGTGTGCAAAAAATTGTGGATGAGGTTTTATTGCAAATGTGTGTAAATTGTGTTTAGTAAAAATAATGTTTCCATCTGCAGGTGATTCCCTGTCTTATCACAATGGACTGAAATTCTCCACTTATGATAAAGAGCAGAATCCTTATGGCTGTGCTAGACAACACCTCGGGGCATTTTGGTACTACGCATGCTATGGTACAAACCCCAACGGTATATACCTGGGAAGACAGGATGGCACACATTATGGCATTGGTAATGTGTGGACCACTTGGAGAGGACTAGATTATGGCCTTAAGACCATTACTATGAAAATCAGACCTCGGCCTTAAACATGACAAGAAATTGGGTTCGAGTTAAGAACAATAAGAACAAGAATACTTATATTATAATTCAATCCCATATAAAGCTGGACATATGAGTACTTAACTTTAGATCTCAAATTTGTCTTTATTCACTTCATCCAGAAAAATAAATATATGTGGTGTAAATTGTTCATTGATTTTATTTCTTAATCAGCTTAATTAGCTTTATTTAAGCAAAATCATTTAATTTATGTGTTCACAAGCAAATCAGCTGTAAAATAAATTAATCATATATTTCTAGTCTTTACTAATAATCTCAGTGCATGTTTTTAGACTTGAGAGAGAACAGTTATTTTTTAGCAACTCATTAATTTTATGCTAGTTTATTCTAGCAAACATTCAGGTAGATATTAACCTTCAGTTTTAGTTTATGTACAGTAGATTTTTTCCTCCTACATTCCTTCACAAGGGGGAGCTACTACTCCAGTATATTTGGTGTGTGTCAAGGAGGGACATTAACATGCACCAGCACCACCACAGTGATGAATACTCAAATATATTCACTCCTAGATACAAAGTGAAATGTCAAACACATTATAGAGAAAATCAGTTCAGTGGCCAGACAATAAAAGGTCTGTTGGTCTTTAACCACTTTTAAATATAATATACACCTTATGTTGTTCACATACCTCAGATATTTTTATTTCTGATGCTTGTGAGAAGTTTCTAGTCGTATCTGATTGGCAATTCCAGAGATTTGAACCTTTCCAAGCCTGATGAGGTTCTGTACCCTTCTGACCAATTGAAGCCGTTGCCTGAGGTTTGCTGTCAAATCTGTGAAGTCCAGCACTGCTGTCTGACAGTTTGATGGAACCAAAACATGCCATGCTTAAATGTATGCTCAGAGTGTGATTTATTGGCAGGTCTACTTTAACAATGTTGCCAAAGCAAATTAACAGACAAACAATAACAAATAAAGGAAAAGAAAAATAATATTTAATTAAAGAAACACAAAACATTTATAGATGTTAGTTACATTAACAGTTGTATTACCCAAGATATACAAAATTTATTGACATAAATTACATACATGAGTATAAAATGTTAGATCATATTAGGATTAGATGATATTAGATAAGTAGAGTTTCTAGTATAATGAAAAGTGAAGATGAACTTAGCTACCAGGTGCACATGTGCACCGCCTTCATGTCTCCCTGAAACAGCTTGGAATGATGGCTGTGAATTTGTTACTCATATACCTGTCTAATATGGTGATATTTTGAACAGATCAGAGTGAAATATGTCTCTGTTTAATTTAATTTTTCCACTGTTCAATAGATAAAATAGGTAGAATATAACAAAAAATACTAAAATACCCAAATTTAGGGTACAAAAATATAACAAAAATTATATCAAATAACAAAATATTACACAATTTAACAAAATACACAATACAATACACATTTTCTTTAATTTTGTGCAAATATATTCAATCTGGATTTGGGGTGATTTTGTGTTTGTGTGCATGATTTAGTATGTATTTGAGTATGAATGTCTGTTTGAATGCCTGCTTGTGTGTGTGTTTGAATGTGTGTCTGGGTGTGGGTCTGAATCCAAACCAGTCTGACATCAAAGCATCACAGTCCACAGAGAGCCTTTTTCAGTAGATCAACCAAACATTCATCAGTCCTCATCCTCCTCGACTTTCAGCAGAGTTTGTCTCAGTCAAGACTCCATTGTCCACCCTCAAGAATCATTTGATCCTAGTAGACGTTCCACTGGTGTCCCACAAGGCTCAATACACAGTTCTCTTCTATTCTATACTTGTTGTCTTACTTGCTCTCTTAGTGAAGTTATATCATTACATGGATTTTTGTACAACCACTATGCTGATGACTCTCAACTCATCCACTCCGATACATACACCCTCATACATTACTGATTCTGCTCAGATCTCAACTTGTCTGTCATCATGGATGGCAGCTTAATAGCTGCAAATTTAAATCCGGCAAAAACAACTGCTGGTCATTCCATATGATTCATCCCCAGGTCAAAATCACAATCTCCCTCCAGCCACTGCTTACAACCTGGGGTTAACCATGGACAATCAACTGTCCTATTCCTCCCATGTTACTCCTCTTAGTATGTCCTTGATAACATCAGAAGGATTTGTCCATTTTTATCCACACAAGCCGCTCAGGTGGTTGATCAGATTCTTGTCATGTTGAGGCTGGACTACTGTAACTTGCTTCTGTCAGGTCTACCTCTGAGTGCAAGTCCACCTCTGCAAATAATGCAAAATGCAGCAAAATCCCAGCAAAAATTGAACTGCACATGAAAGACATTCAACTGTTTTTATCTCACACATTACTAATCCATCATCCTAATCTTTGTATCTCTTTTAATATATCAGAAGGAATTGTCTTGGGGCATTCAGGTGCATGCTGTGCTACTCAGAGTAGAGGTACATCTGAGTGTTGTTTGGCCTCTGCAAATGATCCCCCATTCAGCTGTGCAAATTGTTTTTAACCTTCAAAAACTCTGAGCTATGCTCCCTCCACTGAATTCTAGTAGCTACCCGCATCAAATTTAAAACAAACATATGGACCAGCACTAAGTTTCCTCAAAGCAGTTACCCCATCTCGCAATGCATCACATTTCTCCAGATCCTCTAGCACTGCTCTACTGATACCATGATCTTTCAGGGTACAAGAAAGGTACACATCAATACTTGACTGTTCTGGCATCTAGGTGGTTGAATGAATGCAGTTCCCTTAGATGTCTGAACAGCCCAGTCACTGGCAGACTTCAAGTGATGTGTAAAAACCTACCCCTTCCTAAAACACTTAAACTGGCACTTGTGTTGTATTTTATCCCAACAGAGTTTTAGACTCATGATATTATTGGTCTGTGACCTACTGAAACAATATCAATGTATTCAGTGATAGTCATCAGTAAGTCTCTCTGGATAAAGGCATCTTCCAAGTGCCGTAAATGTGAATGTAATGGTAATGCCAGTGAGACTGTACCTCTGCCTAATCAAGACTCTTTACTTCTTTAGAGGATTTCTTATTTACATTTTTACTTCTGTTTTTTGACAGTATGGACATAACCAAACATAAGTCTTAAATTGGGTATTGATCAGATAATGTGTTCTAAATAAATACATATACAGATACAAATAGAAGGCACATTATTCTCTTTTTTTTTGTCAGTGATGTCCTCAGGTTAACGGTTGTGATTTATAGATGCATGGTGTAAGGTTTGAAACGCACCTCTTAGACAGAGGCAGTGACTTCTTTTAACTCTGCTTTTGATTGCTTCAAAATCATCGCATAGCACACACTCAAGGTAAATCAAAGTCTGGAGAAATCCACCACTCAAAATCTGGAGCTCTACCACAAGCAGCAGAAAAGAAACCATAAACAACACAACAAAAAACAGAAACACAGACATTCACTTGTTACATACTTTTAAGTCATCTACATACTTTTTAAAATTTTAAATCAATCATGGGGGGAATGGTGGCATGTTTGCAGCACACCTCCAGGAATGGGGGATAGATTCCTTCATCTGCCCTGTGTGCATGGAATTTGCATGTTCTCCCTGTGCTTTGGGGGTTTCCTTGCCTTTCCCAGTCCACAGATATATGTTGTAGGCTGACCCCTATTTTCTTGATTCCAGCTCCTCCTGAAATAGCCATAAATATTCCCAGGCCATGTTGTTGGGAGTCTCTGTCTAATGGAATATGCCTGATAGGACTCTACCTGGAGTCAACAAGGGGGTGTCAATGAAAGGTGTCTGAAACACCTCAACCAGCATTTACTCAGAGGTTCTCTCAGATTCCACATTCAATCGAAAAATGAAAGTTCAGCAATCCTGTAAGAAAAACTCATACTCATGTTCCACCCATACTCACAAGATCTCAGTTTTGTTGTACATACTTCAACATGAGAACTGAAAAATGTTAAAATAAGTGTGGAACATTGTATTGTTTAGGTAAGTTTACTATATTACTTGTGTCCTAAAATAAGTTCAAGAATATTTTGAAGGGGAGAACAGTTATATTCCTGTTAAAAAAAAATCATAATTACAATAATATGTTTTATGGGACTTTGATTTGGACCAGTCTGGAGAGCTCTATGACATGGAGTCAGTGCCACTCAGTATATTATAGTATACAGCACATGTAACTATTAACACCAAGATCTCTCATATTCTGATTATGATACATAAAACTCCAAAGCCAGTGTTTAAGTTACTGAAACCAACAATGCACAATGCAGGGTAAGACAGAAATGCAGATGAACCAGAATCTCAGCTGAGGTGTAGTTGTCTATTGTAAATGACATTTAAATATTTTGTTGCTATTTAAAAATGCTATTGAAATAAACACTGTGTCAAAGCATTGGTGGAGGAAACCATTGCATGGATACACTGGATTACATGTTTTATGTAATACCACAAAATAATTGTGCAAATTTTATCAGTGTATCCATATTAATTGTGATGAATACAGATTACCTCATAGTTCCACCTGTTCCGCCTCTTTGGATTCATGCCAAGCTGGTAGTGGAGCAATATTAAAAAAAAAAAAAACATAAATGTTGCCCGTGCATCCGTTTGCATCTGACAATCATAACTTCAGTACACTATAACAAGCACAGGTGAGTATCAGAAATGCAAAGAGTTATTGCTGCTAACAGAGAACTACAGTGAGCAATTGATTAAATTATATAATTAATTAAATATACATATATACCTATCAGCCATAACAGTAGCTTGTATGTTGGATTGGACCACATGGCCAGCCTTCACACCCCATGTGCATCAATGTACCTTGGCTGCACATGATCCTGTCACGGCACAATTACGGCACAGCAAACCGAGCTACAGTGTGCACATTATTTCTGAACCTATCTTTTTGGTTTCATTTAAATGCAGTTGGTGGTTCAGTTCAGCATTAAAACTGCAGTGTCACAGCCTGAAATGCTGTAGCCTATGATGGAAGAAAACCCTGACCCCATCCCACCACCCACACACACCTGGCTCGTGACCTTACCTGCAGGATTTGTTTTAAGCAGTAGAACAGAAGAATCTAGCCATGGGGGTCGCAGTCCAGTGACTTCTGTGCCGGTCCCAAGCCCAGATAAATAGAAAGAGTTGTGTCAGGAAGGGCATTTGGCATAAAACATTGCCAAATTTAATCATGCGAATCATCAGTACTCTGAATTTCATACTGGATTAGTCGAGGCCCGGGTTAACAACGACCGCCATCGGTGCCATTGACCTACAGGGCGCAGGTGGAAATTGGGCTACTGTCAGACAGAGTGATGTGTCTGAAGTTAGAGACTGAAGAGGTGATGTTGAATGTTGTTAGTGGTTATGCCCCACAGGTAAGTTGTGAGTTAAAGGAGAGAGATTCTGGAGTGAATTAGATGAGGTGATAGGAGCAGGGGTGAGAGAGTGGTGATAGGAGCAGATTTTAATGGACATGTTGGTGAGGGGAACACAGGTGATGGGCAGGTTTGGAGTTAAGGAAAGGAACCTTGAAGGGCAGATGGTAGTGGACTTTGCTAAGAGGATGGACATGGCTGTGGTTAACACTTATTTTCAGAAGAGGGAGGAGCATAGAGTGACTTACAAGTCTGAAGAGGCAATCTGAAAGAGATTAGTGACTGTAAAGTGGTAGTGGGAGAGAGTGTAGCCAGACAGCATAGGATGGTGGTGTGTAGGATTAATTTGATGGTCTGTAAGAAGAGGTCAAAGATAGAGATGGAGAAGAAAACCAAGTGGTGGAAGCTGAAAAAGGAGGAATGTTGTGAGGAATTTAAACAAGTCGAGGCAGGCTCTGGGTGGTCAGGTAGTGCTGCCAGATGACTGGGAAACTACAGCAGATGTGATCAGGGAAACAGGAAGAAATAATAATAATTAATAATTTGCCTTTATTTGTCACATATACATTACAGCACAGTGAAATTCTTTTCTTCGCATATCCCATCCTTGGAGGTTGGGGTCAGAGTGCAGGGTCAGCTATGATACAGCACCCCTGGAGCAGAGAGGGTTAAGGCCCTTGCTCAAGGGCCCAACAGTGGCAACTTGGTGGTGCTGGGGCTTGAACCCCCCGATCTTCCGGTCAACGACCCAGAGCCTTAACCACTTAACCACTTGAGCCACCACTGCCCTAACGGTGCTGGGTGTGTCATTTGGAAGGAGGAAAGAAGATAAGGAGACTTGGTGGTGGAATGAGGACGCTTAGGATAGTATTTAGAGGAAGAGATTAGCCCAGAAGAAGTGGGACATGGACAGGACTGAAAAGAATAGACAGGAATACAAGGGGTTACAGCACAGTGTGAAGAAAGAGGTGTCTAAGGCCAAGCAGAAGGCATATGACTAGTTGCACACTAGGTTAGACACTAGAGAAGGAGAAAAGGACTTGTACAGGTTAGCTAGGCAGAGGGATCGGGATGGGAAGGATGTGCAGCAAGTTAGAGTTATTAAGGATAGAGATGGAAAGGTGCTCACAAGTGAGGAGAGTGTACAGAGGAGATGGAAGGAGTACTTTGAAGAGCTGATGAATGAGGAAAATAAGAGGGGAAAAGAGTATAAGGGGTAAGTTCTGTGGAACAGAAAGTAGATAAGATTAGAAAGGATGAAGTCAGGAAGGCTTTGAAGACGAAAAGTGGAAAGGCAGTTGGTCCTGACGACATCCCGGTGGAGGTCTGGAAGTGTCTAGGAGAGGTGGCAGTGGAAGTTTTAACTACTTTGTTTAACAGGGTTTTAGAGAGTGAGTAGCTGCCTGGAGAGAAGAGGAATGAAAGTCAGTCACAGTAAGACTGAGTACATGTGTGTGAATGAAAGGGAGGGAAGTGGAACAGTAGGATGAAGAGGTGAAGAAGGTACAGGAGTTTAAGTACTTGGGGTCAACAGTCCAGAGTAATGGAGAGTGTGGGAAAGAGGTAAAGAAGCGAGTGCAGGCAGGTTGGAATGGGTGGAGAAAGGTGTTGGGAGTTCTGCTTATATAAAAAAAATATATCAGCAAGAATCAAGGGGAAGGTGTACAAGACAGTGGTGAGACCAGCCGTGCAGTATGGTTTAGAGAGAGTGTCACTGAGGAAGAGACAGGAGTCAGAGCTGGAGGTAGCAGAGCTGAAGATGTTTTCTTTGGGAGTAACATGGTTGGACAGGATTAGGAACAAGTGCATCAGAAACATGCTCATGTTGGACGTTTGGGGGACAAAGTTAGGGAGGACAGATTAAGATGGTTTGGACATGTTCAAAGGAGGGAGAGTGAGTATATTGGTAGGAGAATGTTGGACATGGAGCTGCCAGGCAGGAGACAAAGAGGAAGGCCTAAGAGGAGGTATATGGATGTAATAAATGAGGATATAAAGCTAGTGGGTGTAAGTGTTGAGGATGCAGAAGATAGGGATGGGTGGAGAGAGATGATTCGCTGTGGTGACCCTGAAGGGAAAAGCCAAAAAAAAGAGTAGAACAGAAGAAAGACTCTTTCATATTCAGATTCCTGCTCTGCCTCAGTAACATACCATTACTTCTTACAATAATTCAACATCATATTTACGAAAATGTAGAGGTCAGCATGTCCTGTGATAATCATAATGACGATTTCTTACAATATGAAATCTAATGTTAGCTTGCAGCAATGAAGGATTTTATTCTGTATGTGAATAAATCTGTCATTATCTCAATTATGTTATGCATGGCTAGTCACACTTTAGATAGCTAACAATCAGTAACTCTTGAGCATCAGTCTACATTACTCTTACTGATGTTATACAGCAACCCATTAACCCAATAACTTTTATTGTTGATATTTGATGAGTCGTCAATTAAAATTTCTTTTTCATAGTTTATGTAAAGCAGAATAAGATTACTGCACAAATACTGTAATTGGCCATCGCACACCAATGCATTTGTTACTAAATACTGAAATATTGATTGTGCTGAATTTAACATTTTTTTCTGAATCTGTAGAGAGCTGAAAAATGTAAAACTGCTTAGATTGTCAAAACTGATTCCCCAGGACAGACATGCCCAGCACACAGTTATTCTGTATGAGTTACCAAGACAGACTGTCCAGCTGTACTACTTAATATTTTCTTCTGCTGTGATGTACATATTTCATATTTAAGCACTTTATCTAGGAAACAATTTACAAGCTACCCTGTCTTTAAATAAGATCCTTTTTTGTGTCCATGCACAAATACCTGTGCCCTGTAAACACTAACACACACACAAATGTGTCATATCAACGGCTACACGGTGCAGTGTTTTATTAGGTTTTAATTTGTTACTACATCAGATGCTCTAAACTGGCTCTAAAGCAAGTGAAAACCTGGCCAGCAGAAGCCATTTCTTACACTTACTGTCACATGTTCAGGGAGGCTCCAACTGATGGCGACTTCACAAACTTGGATACGCAGCATCAGTGACCACCTACATCAGCAAGTGCATTGATGATGTAATTGTCTCCAAAACCATCACCACATGCTCCAATGGCCCTAATGCAGTGGCCCTAAAAACAGCAGAGGCCAAACAGTCCAAGGCAAAGTAGCGACACCCAGTGCATGTGGCAGGGTATCCAGGTGGTCACTAACTACAAGACAAGGGACTAGAGTCCTTTTGAGTGAGCAGGACATTGTTAAGGACTTTTTATGATTTTGTGGTGGCCTCCGCAATTCTGTACGCCAGGGGTGTCAAACTGGATCCACAAAGGGCCGTGTGGGTGCAGGTTTTCATTCCAACTGAGCAGAAGCCACACCTGAAGGACATCAGCAAACAGATGTCTTAAGCTCTGACAAAAGCCTAACCCCCTGTATCAAAAGTCTAATTCCCAAAGACTTACTTTCATTGTCATATGCCTCCATAGGCCACCGCATTCATTTGACCAAATCGTGGGAGCCAAATCGGCTCCCTCGAGAGCTGACCGGGCATGCTCCTCTCCCAAACAATGCAAAGTAGCTCCCACTGCCCCAGGGGTGCTGCATCGTGGCTGATCCTGACTCCAAAGTTGAGATATGCGAAAAAAGAATTTCACTATGCAGTAATATATGTGTGACAAAAACTTTTTATTATCAGCGCTGTTTATATTCCACCACAAGCGGACACAGACACTGCCTTATGCGAGCTGCATGAGGCACTCACACAGCACCAGACAACAGTGAAAAGACACTGGACCATTGTTACACAACAATCAAGACTACAAGGCACAAGCAGGAAGTTCCAGCTCAGAGGGAGGTCGCACGCTGGACGGACCAAAAAAACACTGCAGCTACACTGTCTTTTAGATATACTTAGACTTTTACTCTAATTAAATAAAATAATTCAATAAAAAACATTGTGTCCACTTTCAACTATCAAAGAATTTTTCTCTGCAATAAAATTGATACCTGGTCATGGGGCAGTGCTGGCTCAAGCAACCCTCATTGCTCCAGGGGTGCTGTGTCATAGCTGACCTTGCGCTCTGACGATTTTCACTGTGCCAAATGTATATGTGACAAAGTCTACTATTATTCTATTTTATAAATCATTTAAGTTGTTATATTAATTAAAATGTTAAAATTCACAGCATGGTGTTTATCATCTTAATTTCCTATATGTAATCTTTTGAAACATAACAGTTCCCTAAATTGTTTGGCTAATCAGCCAACCATAGTGTTGAATAATGCAGAAAAAAAATAAAAAACTCTTCTTTTTTGAATTTTTTTTTAATCAAATGATGAAATGTCAAATGTGTCCTAAAATTAATGTTACAAAAGTTAAACATAAATCCAAGATTAAATTACATTATAGACATCATAATAGTCATATGCTAAATTCATCTTAGTCATGTGTGAATAAATCCAATTATCACCAAGTGGTGTTTTAATGTATATATTTTTAATTGTGTTGGTCCACCTTTTGCTGCCAAAACAGCCCTGACCCATCAAGGCATGGACTCCACTTGATCACTGAAGGTGTGCTGTGGTATCTGGCCAAGATGTTGCAAGGACATCCCACAGATGCTCGACTGGCTTGAGATCTTGGTGACTTTGGAGGTCAACACCTCAAACTCATTGTTGTGCTGATCAAACCATTCCTGAACCATTTTTGCTTTCTGGTATGGCGCATTATCCTGCTGAAAGAGTCCACATCCACAATGCTGCAACAATGCCCAAAGCATGACAATGTTTTCTTCCTATAGTGCATCTAGGTGCCATGTGTTCCCCAGGTAAGTGATGCACATGTATGTGGCCATCCATGTGATTTAAAAGAAAACGTGATTCATCAGACCAGGCCACCTTCTTCCATTGCTCTGTGGTCCAGTTCTGATGCACATGTGCTCATTCTTGGTACTTTCGGCAGTGCACAGGGGTCAGCATGGGCACCCTGACAGGTCTGCGGCTATTTGGCCCCATACGCAACAAACTGTGCTGCACGGGGTATTCTGACCCCTTTCTATCAGAACCAGCATCAACTTCTTCAGTAATTTGAGCAACAATAGCTTGTCTGTTGGATCGGATTCACACGGGCCAGCCTTTGTTCCCCACTTTCATTAGTATCTTCATCACTCATGTTCTTTGACTGAATGTACTGCTAAATGATTCACCTTAAAATAACTTACCTGAGACCACAATCAAAATAACCTTTTTCAGACAACTGAAGAAAATAAAGTATAAATATTTAATAAGAACATATATGGAGAAATGTAACAAAAGCAGAAACACACATTAGATGTCCATCCCATAACAATATGGGCTTAACAGCAAGCTAACTGGATGTTTCACAAGCAAAGAACTAAACAGGTTAACTAATTAGCAGAAGTTAGCCGACTAGAGTGCGAAGGTGAGTGAAGTCTGCTTCAAATAACCTACAGCATTTTTTTAAAACATATGTTGACTTACAGACACATTTTTAACCACAACGATTTTATTGAAAACACCAGCTAAAATTAACTTTAGCGAATTTAACTGCACTAAAGTACGTCCAAACCAATAAACACCATAGTTAAAAAAAATGAACTGACTGTCCATTAGTTATTCTCCACATGTAGCATGATCTGAACCCTAAAAACATTTTGACAAAAAAAGCCGGTATTGTCCACTTTCAAGACATCACGAGTTCACGTTTTACTGCAGAAGCCGACAAGCGCCCATGTTGTTTGTGAGCAAAAAACGATATATTCATTTTAGTGAATCAGTGTGCAGTATCCAGGTCAGCTGACCAGGCTGCTAGTCACTTTGAAAAGACTCACTTGCTGAGAGGAGTTTTATCGAAGCTGACTAAGTGATCGAGTATGGATAATTTTGACAAACTTGATGAACCTGTGATACCTTCTTGAGGGCGTGAAAGGAAAATAAAAGCTGAAACTAAAACAGAACATTGCTAAAGCAACATGTTACAGTGGTGAGGGAAAAGCCCCCTGTATTGCGTGTAATCACAACAACAAAGTTTGTCAGTTGTCTACATTGTAGGCTGAGGAGATTACAAAGATGAACCAAAGATGAACAAAGTTTTATTCAACCACCGATAAAACTAAATAAGATGCCACTGTGTTGTCATACATGGATATCATGCCAATTGTGTGCATTGTGAGGTTTTGTTATAAACTATGACTTACTGGTCATCTACAATGTTTAATATTGCTTATCAATGGTCTATTTTTTTTACTGCTCTTTACCTAGACTACTTGCTTTAAGTTAAAGAATGTTAAATATTGCACTTAAATGCAATTACAAAGCAATTACTTGGTTTTGTTTAACTCCGAAAGATGAAATGTGGCGTTTACTGCTTTTGCCAAAAAATGAGGGTTGGAGTTATCTGCATTTGCTCAAAAACAAACCTTAACAAATAAAAAAAAAATAAAAAATACTTTCAATGAACTTTAATTTTGTAAGTTACCTGTATTATTTTGAGTGATTATTAACTAAATGTAACTAGAAATTTTTATTTTCAGAGACAGTTGTCACTTTTTTCTCCATGTTAAAACATCCACCCTTATGAACACTTTCACAGCAGTGGGAGTAAGATATCAGGGTCAGGGTGACACAATTCCAGACATATTTGACCAACAATCTAAATACTTTTCTGGAGTTATTTGGACATTAGTGCTAACAATAAATCATTAGACACAAAGAGCAAACATCCATTATACAGGAAAGAAGAAATAACCAAGTAGAAGAATGTATGTCTGATACATGATACAGTGACAATAAAGACATTAATTCATTCATAGATGATGTTTTAACATTATCAGCAGGAGGACTGTCAAGTCCTTTACTGGTACAATTGGTATATGTACAACAGATATTATTCCTGTTAAAATTGGGCATTTATATTTTCCCTTATATATTATATATATATATATATATATATATATATATATATATATATATATATATATATATATATATATATACATACATACATATACATACGTATATATATATATATACACATACATATATATATACACATACATATATCTATATGTATATATATGTATATATATATATATATATATATATATATATATATATATATATATATATATATACATACACATACACACACACACACATACATATACATATATATACATATACACATACATATATTTGTATATGTATATCCGATACACAAATTGGCTTTACATAACTATTGGTGTTTTTCATAATTTATCATGTCTTAATTTCTACTATGATAGTTTTTATTCTTCCTATTTTTCTCTATATATATTTTTATTACCTATATCCCTATACTTTTCTTGTCCACACACTTTAAATTCTTTCTTCAAATGTTGGACAGTCGTAAAAAGCATTTCACTACGTCGTACTGTGTATGATTTCTTTGTGACAAATAAAATTTGAATTTAAGTTGTGCAACACAGACACATGCTACAGAAAGAGGAAAGGACCAAACCAGAGAGAAGTGGAGGCAGAGACATGTAGAAATGATGATATGCAGTTTTCATGTTTTCTTTTCATTTCTTCTTAGTGGATTAGAGAGGATTTTATGATCAGTGAAGCCTTAGTTGAGTTCAGAATGAAGAAGATCTTCCTCATCATCATCTTCTACCTGATCTCAGGTCAGTTATTATACATTAAATAATAAACTCCAGAGTTGATGAATCATTATGAATTTGTGCTGCAGTTAGTTTAATGCTGAACTGTAGTACTGAGAGAATTTGGAGGTGTTTATCACCAGAAAGATGACTGAAATCCTTTCATTTTGATTGACAGGTTCAGTGAACTGCATTGATGTGATCAGTTACCCTGGAGGTCGTGTCATAATTGAATACAAAAAGACGATTTATATCCCGTCACCTTTGTATTTTTGTAAATTTGAAACAGAGTGTGAATATTTAATAACAGCTCAGGTCTCAGATTTACAGACAGTGGTTCATAAGGACAGATTTTCTCTGTTCTACTCCAGAGGAATCATTTCACTGATATTCAGAAACCTGAGTTTACAGGATACTGGAATGTATCAGATTGGAGCCTTCAGAGGGTGGAATCACAACATCAACCTGAGAGTGAAAAGTGGTGAGAAATTTTTTTTAGATCTTTGACATTTGATGCATTTAGTCATTATAACTTAAATATAACCCACAATAGCCAGCAGGTTTATCTGATCTAAATGTAACTAAAAATCATTTATTATTTTGATTTAAATGTAGAAATTTTGCCTGAAAATTTTGCCTGAGAAATATAAAATCAGGTGAAGTGTAATATATTTAAAATGTAACCCTGTTAATTTTGCTTCTAGAGCAGAATCACAGGGACGTTGTTCTCCTTTGTACACATAAA
Source organism: Hemibagrus wyckioides (assembly GCF_019097595.1). NCBI lineage: Eukaryota > Metazoa > Chordata > Actinopteri > Siluriformes > Bagridae > Hemibagrus > Hemibagrus wyckioides. Next base: position 20,657,373 of record NC_080735.1, on the reverse strand, counting down.
GCACATGAATATAGATTTCAGTAAAAGCTGAACTCATGACAGCTGGGAGAGAAATAATTCTACACTAATTCAGTGTGTGTGATTGACAGATCCATGTTGTGGGACAAAAACAATAACAGGTTATTTGGGACAGACTCTGATGATCAGCTGCTCCTATCCAGTAGAGTTTAAAACAAACACCAAGTCCTTCTACAGACTGGACACTATCGCTGGTACTGAACTGATCCGGACCAGCGGAACACAACCGCACCAGGACGACAGATTCTCCATTTCTGATGACAGGAGGAATAAAGTTTTCAGTGTGAACATCACTGATGTGAGAGAAGATGATGTTGGAGTTTATTCCTGTGTAGTTATTAATGAAGAGACTGCAGTCAGTTATCACTCGCTCTTCACAGTAATTCAGCTCCGAGGTACTGGTGAGATTGCAGTGACTTAGTGAAAGAATAATTGAAAGTAATTTTTCATCTGTTTGGAAATCTAGCTGAAGTCAGCCTTTATGTCAGGAATATTTCTTTCATTAGATTAAACCCACAAAGTTCAAAGGAAACCACAGTAAATGTTATAACTTGTGGCCATTAAAATATGAACACAGTTTTACTTTATGGTTTCTGTAAACAGAAGTAACAAATGACAACAGAGAATCAAAATGGCACATTAAACACATCTGAGTCTGGCAAGACTTTACAATACACATTTATGGTCTGTTCTCTTTGTTGCTAGGTCATGACTATGCTAACACCCTTAATTGCTAGGTGGGTGTTATGCTAATCCAACTGGTTGATAGGATTTTGCTAGGTGGTAGATATGCTAATTAGGCTGGTTGCTAGGATTTTGCCATGACATTCCAGGTGATTGCTCAGAAATTTCACGTGGTTGCTATGGTGTTGCCAAGTGATGGCTATGCTAACCTAGTTGGTTTCTAAGGTGTGGAAAGACTTCACAACACACACCTTGTGGTCTGTTCTCTTTGTTGCTAGATGATGGCTATGCTAACCAACTGCAGGGGTGTTCCTAAGTTTTGGCTATGTGGTTGCTATAAAAATAAGATTTTTTTTAAAACCATAATTTATATTATTGCAGCTGACTGTAAAAACAGCTCAGTAATGAAAAATATCTTTGAAGGACTAGATGTAGGAACCACAACACTACAAAGGTTACAGTCCATCAATCATGAATTCTTTGCCTTTTCACTGATACATGAACACAGATAGAAATTCATCGCAGGCAATCGACAGTCTGATGAGCCTTTACAATACACACAGTATTGTAGTTCATGTGCTCATAACATAACATTATGAGCACTGACATGTAAGGTGAATAACACTGATCATCTCATCATGGCACCTGTTAGTGGGTGGGATATATTAGGCAGCAGGTGAACATTTTGTCCTCAAAGTTCATGTTAGAAGCAGCAAAAATGGACAAGTAAGGATTTGAGCGAGTTTGGCAAAGGGCCAAATTGTGATGGCTAATTAATGCTGGTTCTGATAGGAAGGGGTCAGAATACACAGTGCATTGCAGTTTGTTGCGTATGGGGCTGCATAGCCACAGACCAGTCAGGGTACACATGCACCAACAATAGGAACATGAGCATCAGAACTGGACCATGGAGCAATGGAAGAAGGTGGTCTGGTCTGATGAATCATGTTTTCTTTTACATCACGTGGATGGCCGGGTGAGTGTGTGTCGCTTACCTGGGGAACACATGGCACCAGGATGCACTGTGGAAAGAAGGCAAGCCAGCGGAGGCAGTGTCATGCTTTAGGCATCACAATGTTATGGTTTGAGGTTACAGATTTGAGGCAGCCTACATATACAGAAGATCTGTGGTTACTTCTCCAAAATGTTTGGAACAACCTATTTGCCAAGTTCCTTCAAAAACTGTGAGCAGGTCTACCTAATTATTAACAATTCTATTTTTGAAAGCATTCTTATTTTACAGGATTTTTCACATTCGCACAATACTGTGTATATATGTACACAGAAAATGTTTCTAAACAATTGCTCAAACTCCGGTACATACTGACTCTGAGAAACAGCTTGACACATGAAGTTGTGCAACACAGACACTACAAAAAAGAGGAAATGACCACACCTGAAAGAAGTGGAGGCAGAGACACACAGATGATACAGTAATCCCCTGCTAGGTCATGGTTCATATGTCGCAGTCCCGGTATATCGCAGATTTTTATTTGAAACAATTTTTTTGGCAGATTTGCCCGGTATATTGTGGTATTTACAAACCTTATAGTGAATTGTTTTTATGTTGAAATAAGGTAGTTTATTAATAAAAATACAAATATTAATTACAAAAACACTCATTAAAATAAAGTACAACGTTAATAATATATCAGCGTAGCATTGCTTAGGAAAGCGTGGTGCAGGGATGCTGAAAATCTGAATACAATACGGCTGGAGTCTGGCCAATCGGAATGGCCCATTTATTTACTCATGGTTGTGATTGGCTACTGGCTATGTGTGCAGTTGGGGAAAGGAAAACAGAATGCTCCAGCATCCCAGTTTTTCCCGTGTCACTTCCCAAGTGTTTCGTTTTGTGCTTTTTTTCTGCAAGCCATGTTATGTCGCCCAAACACTCTGCACCTTCTAAAGCTTCTGGCAAGGAACATGCATACATACAGTACTCACTATAAAAGTGATATTTCTACAAATTTACCCAAAATTCATCTAACTAAACAGGGGATTACTGTATGATGATATGCAGTTTTCATATTTTTATTTAATTTCTTATTAGTGGATTAGACAGGATTTTGTGAAAAGCAGTGAAGCTTCAGTTAAAAATGAAGAAGCTCTTTCTTCTCATCATATTCTACCTGATCTCAGGTCAGTTATGATAGATTAAATAATAAGCTATACAGTTGATGAATCATTATGAATTTGTGCTGCAGTTAGTTTAATGCTGAACTGTAGTACTGAGAGAATTTGGAGGTGTTTATCACCAGAAAGATGACTGAAAGGTCATCTTTCTGAAAGCTTAGGTCTCAGAGTTAGAGAAAGGGGTTCATAAGGACGGATTTTCTTTCTTTAACTCTGGAGGAATTATTTCACTGATATTCCGAAACCTGAGTTTACAGGAAACTGGAATCACAACATAAACATGATAGCAAAAAGTTAGATCTTTGACATTTGATACATTTAGTCACTGTAAGTCCATGATAAACCCAGCAGATTCAGATGATCTAAATATAACTAGAAAATCATTTTATTTTGATTTACATGTAGAGAATTTGACTGAAAATCAGAAATATAAAACTTCTTTCACATTGTCATTATGGGGTATTGTGTGTAGAATTCTGAGGAAAATAATGAATTTAATCCATTTTGGAATAAGGCTGTAAAATAACAAAATGCGGAAAAGGTGAAGTGCTGTGAATACTTTCCGGATGCACACCACCACCACATACACAGCTGATAGCATGTATAAAGGACGTACCAGCAAAGTTTAAATAGATCAGGCTTTAACCTTAAAGCTGACTGATGGTTTGGAGGGTTTTATTATATGTAGAGTTGTTTTTTGTTGAACTGTTTGGGTTCATGTGAATGAATCTTCTTTCAATTTTCTACTGATTTTATGGCAGTATAATTGCATGAGAGCTGCACCAAAACCAAAATATGTAAATAAAATAATTAAAAAAAAAACCATTTTACCTTTTGACAGGCCAGTCCAGTTCAGAATTCATACCTGAATGTGAACGTTTTCCATTTCTACAGAATATCTTCATCACTCACATTCTTTGACTGAATTCACTGCTAAATGATTCACCTTAAAATAACTTACCTGAGGCCACAATCAAAATATCCTTCTTATTAAAGTATAAACATTTATTAATAACATATATGGAGAAATGTAACAAAATAAGCAGAAATACACATTAGATGTCCATCCCAGAACAATATAGGTTTAACAGCAAGCAAGTGTTATCATCATGCTAAGCTAACTGGATGTTTGACAGGAAAAGAGCTAAACACGCTAACTAATTAGCAGTAGAAATTAGCCGACTAAGCTAATGGTTAATAAAGACTCGAGTGCACAGATGACTAAAGTCTAATGTACAGCAGTTTATAAAAGATAGTTTTACTTACAGACACATTTTCATCATTAAAGTCTGTCAGCATTTTTAACCGCAAGTATTTCACAGGAAACAGCAGCTAATCTTACCTTTAGCTAATTTACCTCAGAGACGCGCTGAAGTCCGTCCAGAGTGAGGGAGAGGATTCAAGCACCAAGCGGATGATGTAACGAGAGCGCATGCGCGGAACCGACAGGACCGTCTTTAAGGTTCCAATGGCTTCAAAAATAAATGCATCTTTATGTAAACAAAATTAAAGATTTTTATTTTTACTTAATACAATTAACATTAAAATGGTAATGAGGATTTTTTTTTTTTTACCAAACCGCAGTTATTTTTGCTACTTTCTCTGAAAAATAAAGAATAGAAAGCATTGTTTACCAGTATTTTGTGTTTAAAAGTCAATTCTATTATTTTTTAAAGAAGAATACAGCTCTCATGTTGTCATTTCCAGCACAAACAACAATATTGTCATAAACATAAAGCTTCTTCAAATATTAGTTCATACGTTTTATTTTGTTTTATTAATTATCAGTTCTTAGTGTGTGGTTAAGATACATAATATGGTATAAAACCAGTTTTAGCATAATAAAGAAGACATCCCCTTTTTAATACCAGTACTGTTAAAATATTATTTAACCCCAATCATTCCACAAATTAATTTAAAATATCCTTTAAACTTTAAGAGAGATGTTAACCACCCCATATTTAAGACATATATTTACACACTGCTACCCCTTTGCTGTTTTAGTTGATTTTTTTCTAAAGTACTCCATGCCGAAGTGTCCATAATTGTTAAGAAGTTAAAAACTGTACTGCAGTCAGCCACTAGAGGGCCGCAGAGACAGTCTTTACTTTTTACTACATTTTAAGACATCCACTCTCATGAACCATATTTATTATGCACTATATTATATACCAGTTGCTAGATAGATAATAACTTTGAATCTGCTTATTTATTTATTTATTTATTTATTTATTATAAAAAATGTATTTAACGAAAAAATCATAGTTATTTCTATTCTCTTAAACTGTGATTTACCAGATAGCAAAATTAGACTTCCTAAAAAATATTTGAAATCTTTATATCAATTTTTGTGTCTATGTTTGCTGATTTTTTAACACAACACGTAGCATTTATTATTGGTACTTTTCCTTTCTTAACCTGTGCATGGATATCCAACCATCCAGCCAATTCTGTATCACTTATCCTACACAGAGTCACAGGAAGGCTGGGGCCTAACCAAGGTGACCCAAAGCATATGACACCCTGAACACTACTGACAATTAAGATAACAGTCAGCCTATAACAAGTCCTTGTTATACGGATCTTTTAAGTCCTGTTAATTATGAGGTGGAGGCTCCATAGCTGGGATTTGTTTGACCAGCACATCCCACAGATTGATTAGACTGAGATCCAAGGAATTTGGAGGCCAAGTCAACACCTTAAACTCTTCGCCATGTTCCTCAATAAATTCCTGAACAGTTTCTGCAGTGTGTCAGGGAGCATTATCCTGCTGAAACAGAACAGTGTCATTATGGAACACTGGTGCTATGTGAACATGGGTTTCTTTTATGGCTTCTGTAAACAGAATTAATAAACGACATAAAAGAGGATCCAGACAGCAAATTAGACACATCCGAATCTGGTAAGACTTTATAAAACACACGTTTATGGTCTGTTGTCTGTTCTGACAGGTGATGACTATGCTAACCAACTTAATGGTTAGGTGGTGGTTATGCTGATCCAATTGTTTGCTAGGTGATGGCTATGCTAATTAGTCTGGTTACTAGGGTGTTGCTATGACATTTTTTAAGCATGTTAATAATATTGCAGCTGACTGAAACAGCAGCTCAGTAATTAAGAATATGTTCGAAGGAATAGATGTAGGAACCACAACACTACAAAGGTTACAGTCCATCAATCATTATGACTGTATCAGTCACTGTGTTTTCATTGATACATGAACACAGATAAGTTCATCACAGGCAATCACCCTACACAACATGGAATAAACAACGACCTGATAGGTGTTTATAATACACACAGTAATAGTTCATGTGCTCAGGAATTAGATATATTTGATAAATAATGGAATTTGGTGAAAGTGGAAAGTAATGTACTTCACACTATAGAAGATTTGTAAAGCTCATATGTTTTAATTAAGTTGAAAAATCATAAAGCATAGAAAAAAATTGAAAAATAGCAACACCACACATTTGCTAGTAAAGTGCTTTTGTATTTGTAGGTAAAACTCTTCAGATTAATCTGCTCCATGACTGATTATATGATGGTTTAACTCATCTGTGTAAAAATACATAATATATCTGATGTTTGTAATGATGTGACGATTCAGTTAATTCAAGGTGAATATTCACCTTAATGTTATCAGCAGGACCTACAATCAAATTCAAATTCAAATTTTATTGGTCACATATGAAATCATACACAGTACAACATGTAGTGAAATGCTTTTTACGACTGTCTTACATAAAAAGAAAGAAAAAAAGTGTGGAAAGTCAAGTGTCAGATCAGAATTGCCTATGCAAATACACTATATTGCCAAAAGTATTCGCTCACCTGCCTTGACTCGCATATGAACTTAAGTGACATCCCATTCCTAATCCATAGGGTTCAATATGACGTCGGTCCACCCTTGGCAGCTATAACAGCTTCAACTCTTCTGGGAAGGCTGTCCACAAGGTTTAGGAGTGTGTTTATGGGAATTTTTGACCATTCTTCCAGAAGCGCATTTGTGAGGTCACACATTGATGTTGGACGAGAAGGCCTGGCTCTCAGTCTCTGCTCTAATTCATCCCAAAGGTGTTCTATCGGGTTGAGGTCAGGACTCTGTGCAGGCCAGTCAAGTTCATCCACACCAGACTCTGTCATCCATGTCTTTATGGACCTTGCTTTGGTCACTGGTGCACAGTCATGTTGGAAGAGGAAGGGGCCAGCTCCAAACTGTTCCCACAAAGTTGGGAGCATGGAATTGTCCAAAATGTCTTGGTATGCTGAAGCATTCAGAGTTCCTTTCACTGGAACTAAGGGGCCAAGCCCAGCTCCTGAACAACAACCCCACACCATAATCCCCCCTCCACCAAACTTTACACTTGGCACAATGCAGTCAGACAAGTACCGTTCTCCTGGCAACCGCCAAACCCAGACTCGTCCATCAGATTGCCAGATTCTTCACTCCAGAGAACGCATCTCCACTGCTCTAGAGTCCAGTGGCGGCGTGCTTTACACCACTGCATCCGACGCTTTGCATTGCACTTGGTGATGTATGGCTTGGATGCAGCTGCTCGGCCATGGAAACCCATTCCATGAAGCTCTCTGCGCACTGTTCTTGAGCTAATCTGAAGGCCACATGAAGTTTGGAGGTCTGTAGCGATTGACTCTGCACAAAGTTGGCGACCTCTTCGCACTATGTGCCTCAGCATCCGCTGACCCCGCTCCATCAGTTTACGTGGCCTACCACTTCGTGGCTGAGTTGCTGTCGTTCCCAAACACTTCCACGTTCTTATAATACAGCTGACAGTTGACTGTGGAATATTTAGGAGCGAGGAAATTTCACGACTGGATTTGTTGCACAGGTGGCATCCTATCACAGTTCCACGCTGGAATTCACTGAGCTCCTGAGAGCGACCCATTCTTTCACAAATGTTTGTAAAAACAGTCTGCATGCCTAGGTGCTTGATTTTATACACCTGTGGCCATGGAAGTGATTGGAACACCTGATTCTGATTATTTGAATGGGTGAGCGAATACTTTTGGCAATTTAGTGTATATATATATATATATATATATATATATACATATGTGTGTATATATAGATATATATGTATATAATATAAATATATATATGTATGTATATATATATATACACTATATTGCCAAAAGTATTCGTATGTATACACACATATATATATATATATATATATATATATATATATATATATATATATATACATTAACTTTGAAATGGTGTAGCAAAAGAATACAGTATGTACAGTGTGCATATGTAAGATAAATATATAAATATATATGTAGATATCTATAGGCAAGTATAAATGTCCAATTGAACAGGGAGTAAAGTGTGAGTGCAGTGTGCACACAAAGATGTACAGGAAAGATGTACAGTGAGAGAGTTATTGTGTGTACAGAGTAGTGCAGAGTACAAAGTAGTGCAATTATTGCATGTGCAACAATCAGCTGAGGTAGAATGTCATGTCATGTGGGGGTATGTCCAGAAAGTCCAGATTCTAGGTGTTCTGGTTGAGGGCCCGAATGGCCTGCGGGAAGAAGCTCCTCCTCATTCTCTCTGTGTTCGTCTTCAAGGAATGGAAACGTTTCCCTGACCTCAACAGAGAGAAGAGTCTATTGTTGGGATGGCTGAGGTCCTTCATAATCTTCCTGGCTTTGGTTTAGCACCGCTTGCTGTATATAGTGTCCAGGTCAGGAAGCTCGGTGCGGATGGTACGCTCGGCTGATCGCACCACCCTCTGGAGAGCTTGCCTGTCCTGTTTGGTGCTGTTCCCAAACCAGGCAGTGATACTTCCCATCAGGATGCTCTCAATGGTGCAGGTGTAGAATGTCTTTAGCACCTTTGAGGGCAGTTTAAAGTCCTTCAGGCGTCTGAGATGATAAAGACGCTGCCGGGCCTTCTTCACCACGGTGTTAATGTGACAGGACCATGTCAGGTCCTGTGTGATGTAAACACCTAGGTACCGGAAACTGTCCACTCTCTCCACTGGGGTCCCATCGATAGTGAGGGGTTGGTAATTCCTCTCCTGCTTTGTGCTAAAGTCCACTATCAGCTCCTTAGTCTTGCTGACGTTCAGGAGGAGATTGTTGACCTGGCACCATGTCTCCAGGTTTTTAATCTCCTCTAGGTAGGCCGTCTCATCATTATTGGAGATCAGGCCCACTATCACAGTATCGTCCGCAAACTTCATGATGTTGGTGGAGCTGGAAGTGGCCACACAGTCAAAGGTGTACAGTGAGTACAGCAGGGGGCTCAGAACACAACCATGAGGGGCTCCAATGCTGAGGGTGTGTAAGGGTGAGACATGGTTGCCCACCCGTACTGCCTGAGGTCTGTCTCGCAGGAAGTTGGAGATCCATCGACACAGGGATGGGCTGAGGCCCAGGATCTCCAACTTAGTGGTGAGTATGGAGGGAATTATGGTGTTAAACGCTGAACTGTAGTCAACAAACAGCATTTTGACATAATTCTCCTTCCTTAGTCCCTGCCACAGACTCCTAGAGTCTCTAATCTCTATTGAAATTGTGACTCTAGTTTCTGTCCATAGCGCCACTTCGCCTCCTTCACCACTCTGCGCACGCTATAGGATGCAGCTTTATACTCGTCCATGTTTCCACTGGCGAGCCCCGTGTTGTACGCAGCGGAGTGGGATCTCAGAGCATCGCGGATGGATTTATCCACCCACGGCTTCTGACTGGGAAACATTCCGATGATAGTCTCGTGAACTGTCATCCACTAGTTTCCCAATGAATCCCACAACCGCTTCCGTAAACATGTTGATGTCATCAGAGCTGCGCCAGAACATGTCCCAGTCTGCGTCCTCCAGAGCGTCCTGTAGAGCGGCCACTGATTGGTCCGTCCAGCGTAAGACCTCCCTCTGAGCCGGAACTTCCTGCTTGAGCCTTTGTTTATATTTTGGCATGAGGAAGATGGCGGCGTGGTCGGATTTCCCAAATGGTGGGCGAGATTGTGCCTTGTAGCCATCTCTGAATATAGTGTAGCAGTGGTCCAGTGTCCTTTCACCCCTGGTGGGGCAGCTGATGTGCTGGTAAAAGTTCGGCGGTGTGCATTTGAGGTTGGCACTATTAAAGTCCCCCGCCACAATAAGCACAGCGTCCCGGTGTTGAGTCTGGTGTTGTATGAGTGCTTCATGCAGCTCACATAAAGCAGTGTCCGTGTCTGCCTGAGGCGGAATATAAACGGCGCTGACTATGACCAATGTAAACTCCCGAGGAAGAAAAAAAGGACGACATTTGATAGTCAGTAGTTCCAGGTTGGGTGTGCAGGAGCGTGTGAGAGGAACAATGCTCACGCTGTCGCACCAGCTGCTGTTCACCATTAAACACACGCCGCCTTCTCTTGACTTCCCCGAATCCAGTGTTCTGTCCATGTGGTGAACCGAGAAGAACTCGGGCGGCTGGATGGCATGGTCTGGCACCGCTGGGTTCAGCCATGTCTCGGTGAAGCAGAGGAGATTGCAGTCCTGAATGTCTCTCTGGAACTTTACCCTGGCCCTGAGGTCGTCGAGCTTGTTCTCCAGTGACTGGACGTTGGCGAGCAGGATGCTAGGCAGAGGTGTGCGGTGTGCACGGGCTCTCAGCCTGTTCCTGACGCCGGCATGTTTCCCTCGGGGCTGCCGCTTTGGGTCGCGTCCTTTGTTCTCCCTCAGGATCTCACTCTGCCAGTTTGGATCCGGGGTCAAAAACGTCGAATTGTGAGTACATTGTACACCAATAGAAATAAGAGTATCTCTATTGTAACGAATGTACTCCATGTTGAAGAATTAGCCGGTATGTCTGTACTGAAACTTGATTTAAAAGACAAAAACAAAGAAAAAGTGGTAGGAGCAGTCGTGACGGCAGCCAACTTCACCGGTGCAATCATCATCATCACCATCACCACTGTGTGTGTCTTTGTGACTCTGCTGCTATTGGGAGGATTTGTACTCATCTACAAGTTGAGACACAACAAGACACAAGGTACTGAACAAACACGAAACACCAGCATGCTAACACACACTTCTCAGCCTAGGAATTTAGGCTAAAATCCCTGTAGAGCTGATGTTTTCCTTCTTTCTGCAGATTCTGCTTCCATAACCCAGAAAACAGAAACAAATAACACGGTGAGTGAAAATGACTGTATTAATAAGAAAAAAAATTTAATTACTCATTCAAACTCTAAATTCTTCTGCAAATGTGTGGCTCTTCCTTACTTTTACTGCTAGTAGTGACTGCCATAAACATACTGAGAAATTTGTTATTTTTGTTGATTCATTATCACAATGTGTGTCATTTATCCCTTATTAGACATATCTAATGGTTTTATTTTAAAATGCCAGTGTCTGATTTAAATTTGATGGTTGGATGATATTTTTTCTATTATCTGTTCATCTCTGTTTATTTCAGACTGCTGATTAGGAAAATGATTTTCCTCAGAATCAGAACATTGTACTGTGTCCAGTCTACCAAAACCCAAATCCCAATACAAACCAATCAGATTCAGTCTACCAGAGTCTACAGGCCAACACCAACCAATCAGATTCAGTCTACCAGGGTCTACAGGCCAATACCAACTAAAACCAGCCCATCAGATTTGGTCTAGAGTCTAGACGTCTTCTGGAGCCTAAATCCTAAAACCATCCAATCAGGTTAAGTTCAGCAGAGCCTAGACAACACTCTATTTCCAGTTCATTAGATTCAGTCCACTGTAAGTCTAGCCGTGTTTCACCATAGTTTCAAATTCTGTTAATAATCTGAATGAGAGCTCAGAGTGAATCACTTACAAATTCCATTTTATTCCAGCAATATAAGGTGATTAATCATATAGGTAATTAAGAAGGTAAATGAAAGCAATATAAAACTGTTTCCTGTTATCATCTAAATCTGTGCATGCATTTGTAACGGTACCGGGTTGTGGCACCCGTAGACAGCTGTAGAAAAAACTGAAAAGTGGAGAACAAAAGGATCACACAGGAGCTGTGGTTTGCCTTATTAAATTTTCCTCAGTTATATTTATTTGCATGTTATTCATCGCACTGTTAGCATTGTCCATTTATCACTGCACATATTAACTGTCTTTCTAGACATATTAGGGTGTCTTCAGGCCCAAAACACATAAATCACCAAAATAAACACATCCTGTTACAGTACCATTTTCACATCTCTACTTCACCTTCCAGACTAGCATACTGGTTACTTGCACCTTAAATGCACTTTAACACACACTGTTCAGTGCTTCTTGGACTACATGCTTCACAGCAACTTGTAAATAACATGGCTTTACTTAACACTGTATTTTAACCCTTTTCACTAACACATCTTGACTTATGAATTTAATATTTAAACATTTCTTAACATCATTTTAAAACTAATACAAAATCCATATACATATAAAACAATGAAATACATGGAGCCAGATATCACATTTAAACTCATGACAATGTAAGCGCATGGCTTACACTAGCCTCACAAAAATAACTACTTGCTAACGTTAGCGCGGTGCTGCGTCACATTTGCTAACCAACATTAGCACGGTGCCGTGCTACATTTGCTAACTAACATTAGCATGGTGCCGTGCCACATTTGCACAATCAGCATTTATCAAGTTTTGCGAAAAACTTCTCCACACTAACACCAAAATTGTCTCTGAATGTTCACAAATCCAGTTTTAAAAATCAAGTTTTAACCATATTACCCACCTGAAAAGTGGAGAACAAAAGGATTACACAGGAGCTGTGGTTTGCCTTCATTAAATTTTCCTCAGTTATGAGGGAAATCCCCCGCAATGCATAGTCAAACTAGTCTCATTGTGCCCCCTCTACAGTTGATGTTGTTTACATGACATTTTACACAAAAATAAATCTTGGAAACAAAAAAAGGTACATATTGAGAAAAGCATGTATACAAAAATAAACCACATGAAACCAAATATTTAATTCATAATGTGGGCACACATTCGTGGGCATCACACGCTCCCTGACAAAATAAGAATGGCTCCTGAAATTCCTTCAAAACATTAACCAAACATCTCAAATGATTCTTCATTTCTAAACATCTCTGGTAGTCAACCCTCTACTTAAGTGCAAACCACTGTGGGTGGAATATACAGTATGTGGCTGGTGTATGGGGTGTATATGGTAGGTACGGGATCTGGGTGTACAAGATGGGTTGTGAACCCGGTATATTCATTGGGGTAATTAATGACAAGGGCGGGTATGTGAGTGAAAAGGGATGAGTGATGGGCAAGTATGGGGACAAGTGAGCAGAAACTAAGTTAAGATTAGTGTGTGACTGCATTGATGGTTCACCTAATGTTTTGTAGGTGAGGAACTGTCTTGGCTTTCTGTCACGTGTCGACATTCTGTTCTGTGTGGTTATGCTTAACACGAGGGGTTAGGGGTCGGCTTTCAGTGCCAGGCTCCACATGCTGGTTGCCTCTATTCTCTTCCATAGGTCTAGTGAGGTCATGTAGGTCCCTATCGGTTTTGGTCAGTTTCACTTCCTGTAGGTGGCAGGATAAGGCCTGGTGAATACTCAGGTACAGTATGACTTGTGTTCCTTACAGGTTCTGGAGCTGCCCCATCTTTTGCACAGTCTCGTATGAGGTTCCTCTGAGGTGAGGTAGATTGCTCATGATGAGTAGGAGGTTCTGTCTCCCGTCTCTCTGAAGGGGTTCTTAACCAGTACCCTGAGTGGTAATCATCATCTGAATCAGAGTTATCACTCTCATCTGTGCCCTTTTGTGTGGATGTTCGATCCCCTTGTCTTAGTCCCCATGCCTGGGCCTCCTAACCAGCAACCGGTCACCTGGTTGTAAAACCACTCCTTTTGCTTTCCTGTCATAAATGACTTTTCCTCTTGCACTGGACTTCCTGCTATTTTCACTGGCAATTCGGTAGGCTTCTGACATTCTCTCAGCCCATTTTTCTGCATAGCCTCTAGGCGAATATGACTTCTTTTCTCCAGGTAACCCAAAGAGCAAGTCAACTGGGAGATGTGGATGACGGCCATAGCGGAGGAAAAAGGGTGAATAGCCAGTTGATTCATGTCTGGTGCAATTGTATGTGTGTATAAGGTGAGGTGATCCTTCCACCGCAGTTTCTCACTTTCAGTTAGCGTCCTCAACATCTGGACTATGTTGCGGTTTAACCGCTCAGCTGGATTGCCTTGCGGGTGATACAGCATCGTCCTGGCGTGACCTACTCCCGACAGTTGCTGCAATGTTTGGAACAGTTTGTTCTCAAATTCCCGGCCTTGGTCATGATGCAGTTTGGCGGGGTACCCAAACCGGGGTATAAAGTCGCTAAACAGTTGCTTGGCAGCGATCTTTCCGCTCTTGTTCTTTGTGGGATATGCCTGTGCGAATCTGGTGAAGTGATCAAGCACCACTAGAATATACTCATAACCTCCACAGCTGGTTTCCAAATGCAAGTAGTCAATGCACACAAGCTCTAAAGGGAAACTGGACGTGATGCTGCCCATTGGCGCATGGATCTGTGTGGCAGGTTTCTTGGCCTTAATACATGGGCATTTCCAGGTGACATAATCCTCTATTTCTTTTGCCATAAAGGGCCAGTAGAATCTCTCCCTAGCAAGGTGGAGGACTCTTTCTGTACCTACATGTCCCATCTCATTGTGCAGATATTTCAGAGCGAGCACCCTGTATTTGGAGGGCAGGACCAACTGCTTTTGCCCATTAGTTTGTCGGTAAAGGAGATCATTCTCCAAGTACAGTCTACTCCATTCATGAAGCAGCTTTTGAGCAGCTCCTCTCACTGTTTTGCAGATTGCTTCTGTCAAGTTGGTGTTTGACAGCTTTAACTCCCTTATCTGGTTTATGGCTCTATCCTCTTGCTGAGCTTTCACAAGATCCTTATGATGGCCAGTATGTTGGAATGAGACTGTTGTAGCAGCTCAGAGGAGGTCATATTAAGCGCTGCCACCCAGGCTACGTCCTTGCCCTTAGCTGCCTGACTCCCATCCCATGTTGCGCGCACTGCCTCATCTGTGACTTCCCCAGTGCAAGTCATCTCATATGTCTTTATATCCAGAAGTAGGCAGGACAAAGTGTCTGCGTCTACATTTAACTTTCCGGGCCTGTATTTAATATCAAATCGGAAATCTGAAAGCTCACCAACCCACCGGTGGCCAACTGCATTGAGTTTTGCCATCCCCAGGACATAAGTCAGCGGATTATTATCCGTATAGACAGTAAAGTATGGAGCATAGTATAAGTAATTGCGGAACTTCTCACACACTGCCCATTTCAGTGCAAGGAACTCCAGTTTCCCACTGTGCAGATGGTAATTGCGTTCGGCTGGTGTGATTGTTCTTGACCCATATCCGATGACTCTCAGTTTGCTATTCTGGCGCTGGTATAGGACTGCTCCTAGGCCTTGGTCTGAAGCGTCGGTATGTAGGGTGAAGGGCAGGTGAAAATCAGGATATGCCAAAACAGGTGGGCTTGTCAACAGGGTGACCAATTGTTCAAGGGCTTCCTGGTGTACAACAGTCCAGTTAACAGGTTCTAGGGAGGGTAACTGTGATCCTCCAGCACTTCTACCTCGTACTGGGATCTGGCCTTTCCCTGGCTTAGTTTGAAGCAGCTCATAGATCGGTTTGGCAATCCGGGAAAAATCCCGAATATATGAGCGGTAATAGCCCAGGAATCCAGTTAGCTTCCTCATCTCACCAACTGTCTGTGCTGTTTTACTTGCCAGGATTCGTACAGCTTCCAAATCACGAGGGTCTATCCTGATCCCCTCAGCTGACACAAGGTGGCCCACATACCTGACTTCTTGTTTGAACAGCTCGCATTTCTCCGGTCTCAATTTCACTCCGTGGCGCTGGAGAGCCTGGAGAACTCTGCGGAGTGCCTCAACATGTTCATCGAATGTCTTTGCATAGCAGAGCACATCGTCAAGATATGGGATGCAGCACTCATCTCTGAGAGGCCCTAGCATTTCTTCCATTTCTTCTGTGACAATCACTTGGTTATCTAGCCTAGGATATGTGAGACACGTTAAAGTCAGAAAGCACATTTTGTAAACGGTGCACTGTCACATAACTCAGTGATAACATTATGATCTTCACTGCCATAAGCAGCAGCTTCACACACACAAATATCACTGGCTCTACAGTAAACTGTAATTAGCTAAAAAGAAAAAAAAAATTAATTGGCAGGCTTACCTAACCACCAACATTAAAACTTCAACAGTTTGCATACTGTTAGATTGTTCCTTGGCATAGCCTCTGAAAGTGCCTGGAGACTGAAGAGCCTCAAAGTTAGGTATCAGTAGTGTGATTGGTTGAATGAGGAAAAGAGCATGAACTTAAACCAATCAGAGGCAGAGTAGGGAGGGCCAATTCAGCACTCCAGGAAAAAAACACTAGGGGTGAATGAGATACAGCCTTGTGCTCCACCCCAACACCCCCTACACCAGTGGTTCCCAACCTTTTTTTGTCTGAGAACCCCCTTTTCCCAAGAAAATATTTTAGGGCCCCCCTTCACATTTAATGATATTATCGCTCTTGTAGGCTTGCAGCAAGGATGACAAAAATATGTTTTCAAACATACAGTATGTTTATTACTATAACCAGATATGTTTATGCACAAATAATAGCCTATATATAATATTGAAAATACAATAACAAAAACATCAGCAGGCCATTTGTAATTTAAAAACATAAGCCTAGGAGTAGCCTATAAATTGGCCCTATTTGAAATACAATAACAAAAATATCAGTATTTTCACTGGTGTGTAGGAAAAAAAGAATGAATATAGGCTATTACAAAATGACTGCTATCTGGATCCTCAATACTTGCATGTTATTTGTGAGGCTTTATCAATCAGTGTGAGGATTGCTGCTGGCAGTGAGTAATAATTTTGTCAATGCGTGGAGAGATCTTTGACAGGGCAAGATGCATATCATCCTCTATGGTCAGTCTGGCCCTGTATTTTGTTTTTAGGGCTGTCATGGTTCAAAACCCAGCTTCACAAAGGTAGGTGGTGCTAAAGGGAATCAGCACCTTCATTGCAGCCGTGTGACAGACTGGGTGTTCTTCTGCAATTTCAGACCAGAATGATTCCAATGGAACCTCACTGAAATGGGCTTTCAGGCTGGCATCAGAGGATATTTCAATAAGCTCTTCCACAAGTCTTGATGGCAGAGTAGCTGGAAGCTTTGCTTCAATGTTCTCAGTGAAGGTGTTTCTGATCCACAGAAAATCAGCTGCCTGCTCCTCAGATACAGCTGGGAAATAACTATCAAATTTCTCCAGGACCTTTGATAGATGCACTATTATTTGACTTTAAATGATTTTAAAATTCAAATGTCTGTCTGCAGTAAATGCATGGGTGTGCTCAAACATGTCACTGATTCCAGAGGAGACACAGGTTTTCCACATGTGTAGTTTTCTTTTAAAAGCCTCTACTCGTTCATGCTGCACCACAGTGTTTGTTTGCACCTTGCATTGCTCTGTTAAGCTTGTTCATTTCACTGAATATGTCTGAAAAGTAGCTGAGTTGAGCAAGTCATTTGTCATCATCCAAAAACTCTGCAAGGTCTGGTCTCTTGTCCGCAAGAAAGTCACGCAACTCCTCCCTCAGGCTGAACAGACGCGTCAGCACCTGCCCTCTGGACAGCCACCTCACATCAGTGTGCATCAGCAGGGTATGGTAATCAGTGCCAGAATAACTGGGAGTTAATGGTTTTGGCTTTCACAAAGTTTATATATACATATATACAGATATATATATATAAATAAAAGCTATATATAAATTGGATTTACAAATATATATATGAATATAGAGTATAAAGTGAGCAAGGATGGATATTGTGCATACAATATATAAATTAATGTACAGAATAATTGTAAATTTACAGATATATATGAATGTGCAGAATAAGAAATATACAGAAATTATATATAGATGAATTTACAGTGTATGCAATAGTATGAAATATACATATGAATAAATATGAATAACTTTACAGCTGGATGGATATGCAGGGAGTATACATATACACACTTACTGTATATACCTATATGAATATACATATCTATGTGCAGACTATACAAACGAATGTACAGAGAGTATTTACAGAGATATATTACATCACTGCCGGGTTTATCAGTGTGTGGGGGGAGGTTACTGTCCCTGTAAGGAGGTTAGTGAAGCTGACTTCACTAAGGTAACCACTGTGGGATAAAAACTGTTCCTTAGCCTGCTGCTTTTGGCTTTTAGGCATCTGAACCTTTTTCCAGAGGGAAGGAGAGAAAACAGTTTATGTGCAGGGTGAGAGGAGTCCTTCACGATGCTGTGAGCCTTACACAGACATCGTTTCTTATAGACGTCCTCAACGGCAGGGAGTGGAGTCCCAGTGATACGTTGGGCGGTTTACGTTGGGCAGAGCAGTTCCTGTACCAGACTGTAATACAGCTGGTTAGGATGCTCTCTACTGCACAATGGTAGAAATTGTTCATTATGTCCATAGAGAGGTGATTCTTCCTCAGTAATCTCAGGAAGAAGAGATGCTGGGATGCTTTCTTGAGCAGACTGGAGGTGTTGGAGAGATGTCAGAGATGTCCTCAGAGATGTGGACCCCCAGGAACTTGAAGCTGGTAACACATTCAACCATCGTCCCATTGATGTACACAGGGGAGTGTGTGTTACCCCTTCTCCTCCTAAAGTCCACAATGAGCTCCTTGGTTTTACTGGTGTTCAGGAGCAGGTTATTGTCGGCACACCACTCGGCCAGTGCTTTACCTCTTCCCTGTAGTTTGCCTCATCGTTGTCATTGATGAGTCCAATCACTGTTGTATCATCTGCAAACTTTATTATGGTATTAGAACCATGCACAGGGCTGCAGTCATGTGTGTACAGTGAAAACAGGAAGGGGCTCAGTACACAGCCTTGTGGAATGCCAGTGTTCAGTATGATGGTTGAGGAGAGAGTGTTACTGGATTTTACATTCTGTGGCCTGTTGGTCAGAAAATCCAGTACCCAGCTGCATAGAAAGGTGTTGATACTGTAGCAAGCGCCTCTTTATGCAGAAAGCAGTGCGTTGAAACAGCAAGCAGAGCGATCTCTTTGATACGCGAAACTACCCCGGACTGCCTGCCAGTCATCGCGGCAGCTTCATCAGTACAGATCCCAATACAGTTGCTCCAGTTTATCTCATTCGATCTCATGAAATTATCCAAAGTTTCAAAAATATCCTTTGCCGTAGTCTTGGTATGGAGCTCTTTACAAAACAAAAAATCTTCTTTTATCTCGTTTTCCCATTCATAATGAACGTATGCGAGGAGTTGTGCCATCTCTGACACGTTGGTAGACTCATCTATTTGAAGTGCAAAGTTATTGCCACGAAGTCGCGCAGAAAGCTGACCACTCACGTCTTCCGACATTGTTGGATTGCAACGTTTGACGGTATTATTTGATAATGGTATCTTAGCCAATTGTTTTGACTTTTCCTCTCCAAATAATTCCTTGACAATCTCTGTTGCGCATGGCAAAATCAAAGTTTCTGCAATTGTATGCCCTTTCTTTGCATTGGCGTTTTTTCAGCAACTGTATACGATATTTTTTAAAAGTTTCTTGTCAGTAGCTGTGATTTCCCTCATCTCATTTTGGGAGTGTGTCAACTCTTTTGCCTTGCACTCAAAAACTGCCCTGGGCTTGTCGCGGTATTGGGGATGAGTTGTCTGAAAATGTCATTAGTTTGGACGGCCTCATGCATTCATTAGCAAGGACTTCGGCGCAGATAATGCACGGTGGCTGGGGCAGGGACTCTTTGCTATGAGAAAATGAAATAAAACCATAGTTCAGGTAACTATCTTGGTATTTTCTGCATTTTGTCTTTCCAGTATTGCTAGCACTGCAACCTGAATTGGTGGGAGCTTCCTCATCTGGGTCCAGTATGCCTGAATCATTACTATCAGCTGCTGTAGGCATACCAGTGGGACTCTGTCGTTTTTGTGGAGGACGAATTACAAATTTGTCCATTTTTTGGTCAGCCAGGGGATCATGGATAAAATTAGCTAATGTAATATGATCGTTCTCCTTAATGCTCACTGCTCAACACTTTTCAAAATATGATGCGACCCCCCGCAGAGATCACTGAGGCCCCTTTTGGGCCGGGACCCCCCTGTTGGGAACCGCTGCCCTACACCATCACCACACCCCACTACCCCTGCATTTTTTTTTTCAGATCTAATTTTGCCAAAAGATAAAATATTTGACTATTTGTCACTTTTTCCATCTGATGTTCACGCTACATCACAGAGCAACTGAACATCTCTTACACATACATGAGCCAAAGATACACATGATTGGTTAATGCCACTCTGAATGTCACGGGAGGAAGTAACACCATCCCTCCCACTGACACAGCACTGTCACTTCTGTTCTCTCGAATTTCCCACCACTGATGGCTGTGACATCAAGATTTCAACTTCAGATTTCTCCATGATGAAATCTAGAAGTACAGTAGAAGAAGTCTACTGTATCTTTACTTCTTTAAATGAATTTAACTTTTTCAGCCAACTATTTCAATAAATTGTTTCCAATTTCAGTTGTTTAAATAAAAGTATTTTTCTGCATTAAATCTTACACATTGTCATTAAATCATTTAAACTGTTAAATTAATTGAATGTTTTTGTGTGGGGAGAGAAGTGTAGATGTGTATTTATTGGCAAATCTTCTAAACTGTCGAAACATTCTTTAAACTTCTCTAAAAGTTTGGCTAAACAAATACACACACACACACACACACACACATACATACATACATACATACATACAGTACTGTGCAGGTTTTAGGCAGGTGTGAAGAAATGGTGTAAAGTAGGAATGATTTTAAATAGTATAGATTTTGCTTGTTTATTTTTATCTATTAAAAAAAATGCAAATTAAGGGAACAGAACAAAAAATGAAATTAAAGCAGTATTTGGTATGAAGACCTTTTGGCATCAAACCGGCAGCAATTCTTACACTTGCACAAATTCAGATTAACCAATTATATCAAACAGGTGCTAATAAGAATTTCATATGTAAGTTGAAACAGAGTCATTAAGTGAAACAGAAACAGCTGTGTAGGAATACCTGGGGGAGGAACAAACAAACTCTGGACCAAGCTTAGGTTGTGAAAGTCAGTTTGTGGAGGTTGTGAAAGTCAGCACAACAACAAGACACAAGGTCTACTGCATCAGAAAGGTCTCTCCCAAGCAAAGATCTAAAAGCTGTTATAAAGAAGCACAAACATTTGGTATTGTTGAAAAGTGTAGACACAGTGGCCAAGGAAACTTAATGCAGCAGATGAAAGACACATCATGCTTACTTCCCTTCCACTTTGGAAGATGTTCAGCAGTGCCATCAGCAAAGAGCTGGAGGAACCCAGTGGAACCAGGTACACCCATCAACTGTACGGAGAAACCTGGACCGAACTTGTGTTCATGGAAGAATTGAAGCCAAAAAGCCATATCTTTGATATGGAAATAAGGCTAAGTGACTCAACTATGAACAAAAACATGAGAATTAAGGGCATTAAAATGGCAGCAGGTCTCTGGACTGATGGAAAAAAAACCTGAAATATTTATCTGTAGCAGGAGGCAGGATGCTCACCAAAGGCCTGGAGAGTGGAACAATACTGAGTGTCTAAATGCAACAATGAAGCATGGTGGAGGTTCCTGCGTGTTTGTGGCTGCATTTGTGCAAATGGAGTTGGAATTTTGGTCAGGAGTAATGATCTCAACATCATCCAGTCTGTCGGGGATTACATGAAGAGACAGGAGGATTTGAAGCAGCCTACATCTACAGAAGATCTCTTGTTAGTTCTCCAAGATATTTGGAACAACCTACCTGCCAAGTCCTTCATAAACTGTGTGCAGGTCTACCTAAAATAATTCATTATGAACACTTTTATTTTTTAAAGCATTCTAATTTTACAGAATTTCTTCACATTTTTACAGTACTGTGTATATATGTACACAGAAAATGTTGCTAAACAGTTGCTAAAGACAGTTGCTCAAACTGTTGTACAAACTGATTCAGTTGAGAAACAGCTGGACAGATGAGCACATGTTTTTGTCAAGCAGTTGTGCAGATATTATTAGTTTTTCGTTTCAAATTTGTTTTATGTGATCTGTCAGTAAAGAAAGATCTGGAACATAAGAGCTGACTGTGGAGAAAAAGATAATTATTATCATCAAGTTGATTTGAACCAAAATCTGTCTGTTCTACTGTAACTTTGGCTGCAGTGGCAGTAAAATATCAGATATCAGGGTGACATAATTCCAGACATATCTGACCTGCAGTCTACTAACATACTGTCCTGATTCTGGAATTATCTGGACATTAGTGCTGATGGTAAAAACTTAGACACAAATAGCAAACACACATCCATCATACAGGAGAGAGGAAATAACCAAATAGAAGTGTGTGTGTGTTCACCAGTCAAAGACCACGAAAGCTGTTTCAATCCTACCACAAAAAGAAACACAGAGGGAGAGAGAGAGAGAGAGAGAGAGAGAGAGAGACAGAGACAGAGACAGAGAGAGAGAGAGAGAGAGAGAGAGAGAGAGACAGAGACAGAGACAGAGAGAGAGAGAGAGAGAGAGAGAGAGATAGGATTGCAAAAAGAAAGAGGTGTTCTCAACTGGTGTTTGTGGGGGGGTTAGGGCGGCTTTGGGATCTTTTTGATTGTGATTTTTTTAAGTGATCAACTGATAGATGACGATGTTTCAACATTATCAGTAGGAGGACTGTGAAGTTGTGCAACACAGACACATGCTACAGAAAGAGGAAAGGACCAAACCAGAGAGAAGTGGAGGCAGAGACATGTAGAAATGATGATATGCAGTTTTCATATTTTCATTTCATTTCTCCTTAGTGGATTAGAGTGGATTTTGTGAACATCAGTGAAGCTTTAATTCAGTTCAGAATGAAGAAGCTCTTCCTCATCATCACCTTCTACCTGATCTCAGGTCAGTTATTATACATTAAATAACAAACTCCAGAGTTGATGAATCATTATGAATTTGTGCTGCAGTTAGTTTAATGCTGAACTGTAGTACTGAGAGAATTTGGAGGTGTTTATTATCAGAAAGATGACTGAAATCCTTTCATTTTGATTGACAGGTTCAGTGAACTGCATTGATGTGATCAGTTACCCTGGAGGTCGTGTTGTAATTGAAATCAAAAACCCAATTAGTATCAGGTCATCTGTGTATTTTTGCAAAATAAAAACACAAACAGAGTGTGAAAATTTAATAACAGCTCAGGTCTCAGATTTACAGACAGTGGTTCATAAGGACAGATTTTCTCTGTTTTACTCTTTTACTGAAGGAATCATTTCACTGATATTCAGAAACCTGAGTTTACAGGATACTGGAATGTATCAGATTGGAGAGATCAGAGGGTGGAATCACAACATCAACCTGAGAGTGAAAAGTGGTGAGAAATTTTTAGATCTTTGACATTTGATGCATTTAGTCATTACATTTTTTTAATTTTTAAATATATTCCACAATAAACCCAGCAGGTTCAGCTGATCTAATAATTAAATAAAAATATTGATTTAAATGTAGAGATTTTGCCTGAAAATCAGAAATATAAAATCAGGTGAAGTGTAATATATTTAAAATGTAACCCTGTTAATTTTGCTTCTAGAGCAGAATCACAGGGACGTTGTTCTCCTTTGTACACATAAAGCACATGAATGTAGATTTCAGTAAAAGCTGAACTCATGATAGCTGGGAGAGAAATAATTCTACACTAATTCAGTGTGTGTGATTGACAGATCCATGTTGTGGGACAAAAACAGTAAAAGGTTATTTGGGACAGACTCTGATGATCAGCTGCTCCTATCCAGTAGAGTTTAAAACAAACACCAAGTCCTTCTACAGACTGGACACTATCGCTGGTACTGAACTGATCCGGACCAGCGGAACACAACCGCACCAGGACAGATTCTCCATTTCTGATGACAGGAGGAATAAAGTTTTCAGTGTGAACATCACTGATGTGAGAGAAGATGATGTTGGAGTTTATTCCTGTGTAGTTATTAATGAAGAGACTGCAGTCAGTTATCATTCGCTCTTCACAGTAATTCAGCTCCGAGGTACTGGTGAGATTTTTTTACCATCATATTGCAGTGAATTACTGAAAGAATAACTCAGTTAAAAATAGTTCCTCTAAATGGTATAATGACTCTTACTGCTGCTTGATATCTGTTTGGAAATCTAGCTGAAGACAGGCTTTATGTCAGGAATTTTTTTAAACCCACAAAGTTCAGAGGAAACCACAGTCAATGTTATGATTTGTGTTTTTTTGTCCATTAATTTATGAACACAGTTTTACTTTATGGTTTCTGTAAACAGAAGTAACAGACGACACACCAGAGAGTCCAGACGGCACATTAACCAAATCTGAGTCTGGTAAGACTTTACAATACACACATTTATGGTCTGTTCTCTTCTAAAAGGTCATAGCTATGCTAACCAACTTTTAATTGCTAGCTGGTGGTTATGCTAATCCAGTTGGTTGCTAAGTGGTAATTAGGCATATTAAGATGGTTGCTAGGGTGTTGTTATGACATTCTAGGTGACTGCTAGGTGGTTGCTTATGGTTTTGCTTGGTGCTGTGCTAACCCAGTTGGTTGCTAGGTTGTGGCTAACCCACTGCTAGGGTGTTGCTAGGTTGTGGCTATGTTGTTAAGTGGTTACTATGCACCTAGTTGTTTGCTAATATGCTGCTAAGTGGTAGATACACAAACCCAGTTGGTTGCTAGGGTGTTGCTAAGTGGTTGCTATAAAAAATTTTTAACCAGAATTTTTTTAACCAGAATTTATATTATTGGAGCTGACTGAAACAGCAGCTCATTAATTAAGAATATGTTCGAAGGAATCAGTGGTGGGCCATGCATTTCACACCTAGGCCTTCACTGGTGTCCTTCCTGAATTAATCCACCTCTATAGCATCATTATGACGCCACGGCAATAGATACTAATCAACCGTTAAATAACAAAGTAAAAAAGAAATTATTCTACAGTATTTCACACCTCACAAGGAATAGTCCATTTTATTACAGTTACTTTTCTCAATAAAGACATTCTTGATGTCGTATGCAGCAAACTGCAATCTCCGGAGGACGCAGCATCCGAAATGAGACGCAGCGAATATAGAAACACTGTATAACAGTGCACTGTGTCACAGACTCTTATAGTGAACATGAATAAAATTACATTACATATATGGAAAAAAAACAAATTAACACAATTCAGTCTCACAAGTTTCCTTTCACTGCAGCAAAAAAACAAAACAAAACAAAAAAAACCACAGTCCACCCCGGGGATCTGGAACGAAGGCAAACTGAAAATCCATAAAAAAAAAAGAAAACCCAAAAGCATAAATGGTTCTTGTAAAAGCTTAGCAACTATTTTGAAGAATCAAAAGGATTTTCTTGAAAAGTCCGCCTTGAAAATGCATTTGTAAGGATGAGGGTCCGCCACTGGAAGGAACAGATGTAGAAACCACAACACTACAAAGGTTACAGTCCATCTATCATTATGACTTCACTGTGTTTTCATTGATTCATGAATACAGATAAAGCTCATCACAGGCAATCAGCCTACACAACAGGGAATAAACAACAACAACCTGATAGGTGTTTATAATACACAAAGTAAAAGTTCACATGATCAGGAATTAGAAATATTGGAATTTGATTAAGTGATGTACTTCACACTGTAGAGAATTTCTAAAGCTCATATGTTTTAATTAAGTTGAAAGATAGAAAAACTGAAAAACAGTAACAACACATTCATTAGTAAAGTGTTTTTTAGTAAAACTCTTCAGATTAATCTGCTCCATGACTGATTATATGATGGTTTAGCTCATCTGTGTAAAAATACATCATATATCTGATGTTTGTAATGATGTGATTATTCACCTTAAATCAACTGAATCTTCACCTTAATGTCATCAGCAGGATCTACAATCATCATCAACAACATCATCATCATCATCATCACCACCACTGTGTGTGTCTTTTTGTTTCTGCTGCTATTGGGAGGATTTGTACTCATCTACAAGTTGAGACACAACAAGACACAAGGTACTGAACAAACAGTAATAGGAATTTAGGCTAAAATCCCTGTAGAGCTGATGTTTTCCTTCTTTTTGCAGATTCTGCTTCTATAAGCCAGAGAACAGAAACAAATAACACGGTGAGTGAAAATGACTCTGCTGTATTAATAAGGATAATGGGAAAGTTCTTACTCATTCAAACTCAATATACTTCTACAACTGTGCTGCTCTTCATTACTTCACTGTTCGTAGTGACTGCCACAAACATACTGAGAAATTTGTTATTTTTGTTGATTTATTATCACAATGTGTCATTTATTCCTTATTAGATGTATCTAATGGCTTTACTTCATAAAGTGTCTGATATAAATCTGATGGTGGGATGATTTTGTTTATTTCTGTTTATTTCAGACTGCTGATTATAAAAATGATTTTGCTCAGAATCAGAACATCGTACTGTGTCCAGTCTACCAAAACCCAAATCCCAACACCAACCAATCAGATTCAGTCTACCAGAGTCTACAGGCCAATACCAACCAATCAGATTCAGTCTACCAGAGTCTACAGGCCAACACCAACCAATCAGATTCAGTCTACCAGAGTCTACAGGCCAACACCAAACAATCAGATTCAGTCTACCAGAGTCTACAGGCCAATACCAACCAATCAGATTCAGTCTACCAGAGTCTACAGGCCAATACCAACCAATCAGATTCAGTCTACCAGAGTCTACAGGCCAACTCCAAATAAAACCAGCCAATCAGATTTGGTCTAGAGTCTAGACGTCGACAACAACCAATTAGATTCTTTCTTCTGGAGCCTAAATCCTATAACCATCCAATCAGATTAAGTTCAGCAGAGCCTAGACAACACTCCATTTCCAGTTCTTTAGATTCAGTCCACTGTAAGTCTAGCCGTGTTTCACCATAGTTTCATATTTTGTTAATAATCTGAATGAGAGCTCAGAGTGAATCACTTACAAATTCCATTTTATTTGTGGCCCAAAATGCAGTTGAATTTTTTTGAACTCCCCACTAGCTAGCTCTTCCCACCACAAACACTGCCATGTGTTTCCTCCAAGACACATGAAGCCTCTGCATTTGTTCCAGCTGCTGTTGATGTTACCTCACAGGGAAACCGAACATCTCTTACACATGTCAGGGTAGGAAGTAACACCATCCCTCACACTCAGACAGATATACGGATTTTACAGATAAAATCTACTGAGCAATGAAGCATATTAAATAAATAAACATTTTTGTATATAAAACCTACTAGATTAGATGCATTAGATGCATTACTGTTAAAATATTATTTAACCCCAATCATTCCACAAATTAATTTAAAATATCCTTTAAACTTTAAGAGAGATGTTAACCACCCCATATTTAAGACATATATTTACACACTGCTACCCCTTTGCTGTTTTAATTGATTTTTTTCTAAAGTACTCCATGCCGAAGTGTCCATAATTGTTAAGAAGTTAAAAACTGTACTGCAGTCAGCCACTAGAGGGCCTCAGAGACAGTCTTTACTTTTTACTACATTTTAAGACATCCACTCTCATGAACCATATTTATTATGCACTATATTATATACCAGTTGCTAGATAGATAATAACTTTGAATCCGCGTATTTATTTATTCTATAAGCCAGAAAACAGAAACAAATAACACGGTGAGTGAAAATGACTGTATTAATAAGGAAAAAATTCAATTACTCATTCAAACTCTAAATTCTTCTGCAAATGTGTGGCTCTTCCTTACTTTTACTGCTAGTAGTGACTGCCATAAACATACTGAGAAATTTGTTATTTTTGTTGATTCACGATCACAATGTGTGTCATTTATCCCTTATTAGACGTATCTAATGGTTTTATTTTAAAATGCCAGTGTCTGATTTAAATTTGATGGTTGGATGATATTTTTTCTATTATCTGTTCATCTCTGTTTATTTCAGACTGCTGATTATGAAAATGATTTTCCTCAGAATCAGAACATTGTACTGTGTCCAGTCTACCAAAACCCAAATCCCAATACAAACCAATCAGATTCAGTCTACCAGAGTCTAATTCTGAACAGCAACCAATCAGATTCAGTCTACCAGAGTCTATAGGCCAACACCAACCAATCAGATTCAGTCTACCAGAGTCTAATTCT
Organism: Hemibagrus wyckioides; assembly: GCF_019097595.1. Classification (NCBI taxonomy): domain Eukaryota; kingdom Metazoa; phylum Chordata; class Actinopteri; order Siluriformes; family Bagridae; genus Hemibagrus; species Hemibagrus wyckioides. The sequence continues at coordinate 20,629,265 of NC_080735.1, read as the reverse complement.
GAACAGCAACCAATCAGATTCAGTCTACCAGAGTCTATAGGCCAACACCAACCAATCAGATTCAGTCTACCAGGGTCTAATTCTGAACAGCAACCAATCAGATTCAGTCTACCAGAGTCTAATTCTGAACACCAACCAATCAGATTCAGTCTACCAGAGTCTAATTCTGAACACCAACCAATCAGATTCAGTCTACCAGAGTCTAATTCTGAACACCAACCAATCAGATTCAGTCTACCAGAGTCTATAGGCCAACACCAACCAATCAGATTCAGTTTACCAGGGTCTAATTCTGAACAGCAACCAATCAGATTCAGTCTACCAGAGCCTACAGGCCAACACCAACCAATCAGATTCAGTCTACCAGAGTCTACAGGCCAACAGCAACCAATCAGATTCAGTCTACCAGAGTCTACAGGCCAACAGCAACCAATCAGATTCAGTCTACCAGAGTCTACAGGCCAACAGCAACCAATCAGATTCAGTCTACCAGAGTCTACAGGCCAATACCAACTAAAACCAGCCCATCAGATTTGGTCTAGAGTCTAGATGTCAACAACAAACAATTATATTCTTTCTTCTGGAGCCTAAATCCTAAAACCATCCAATCAGGTTAAGTTCAGCAGAGCCTAGACAACACTCTATTTCCAGTTCATTAGATTCAGTCCACTGTAAGTCTAGCCGTGTTTCACCATAGTTTCAAATTCTGTTAATAATCTGAATGAGAGCTCAGAGTGAATCACTTACAAATTCCATTTTATTCCAGCAATATAAGGTGATTAATCATATAGGTAATTAAGAAGGTAAATGAAAGCAATATAAAACTGTTTCCTGTTATCATCTAAATCTGTGCATGCATTCTCCACATGTCCAGCTTCAGGGATGTGAATTCAAATCAGGTGGTTCAGAATTTGTTTTTTTATAAGACATTCAGCCCAAATATCATCAAAAGTATTTGATAATGTTGTGTATTTATTTACAATGAAATATTTTCTAATTCTAAACTCATTATATACATGTTCTGCATTTATACAAGAAGACAGAAGAGGAGTAAAGGACTTATATCTGCTTTATTAGTCAGCAATGTAGTTTATGGGAAATTCCTGAAATGTTATACAGTGGTGTAAACGCTTCAGGTGTGAGAAAGGTGACACTTGGTTATCTATCCTAGGATATGTGAGACACGTTAAAGTCAGAAAGCACATTTTGTAACTGGTGCACTGTCACATAACTCAGTGATAACATTATGATCTTCACTGCCATAAGCAGCAGCTTTAAACACACGAATATCACCATTTAAACTGAAATACGTCATTTACAGCAGATATGAACGCGTTTGGTCCGGCTCTACAGTAAACTTTAATTAGCTATAAAAAAAAAAGAAAAAGAAAAAAAAATTAATTTTGCCAAAAGATAAAATATTTGACTATTTGTCACTTTTTCCATCTGATGTTCACGCTACATCACAGAGCAACTGAACATCTCTTACACATACATGAGCCAAAGATACACATGATTGGTTAATGCCACTCTGAATGTCACGGGAGGAAGTAACACCATCCCTCCCACTGACACAGCACTGTCACTTCTGTTCTCTCGAATTTCCCACCACTGATGGCTGTGACATCATCAAGATTTCAACTTCAGATTTCTCCATGATGAAATCTAGAAGTACAGTAGAAATTATTTTTGAAATGTCTACTGTATCTTTACTTCTTTAAATGAATTTAACTTTTTTCACCCAACTATGTCAATAAATTGTTTCCAATTACAATTATTTAAATAAAAGTATTTTTCTGCATTAAATCTTACACATTGTCATTAAATCATTTAAACTGTTAAATTAATTGAATGTTTTTGTGTGGGGAGAGAAGTGTAGATGTGTATTTATTGGCAAATCTTCTAAACTGTCGAAACATTCTTTAAACTTCTCTAAAGGTTTGGCTAAACAAATACACACACACACAGACACACACACACACACATACATACATACATACATACATACAGTACTGTGCAGGTTTTAGGCAGGTGTGAAGAAATGGTGTAAAGTAGGAATGATTTTAAATAGTATAGATTTTGCTTGTTTATTTTTATCTATTTAAAAAAATGCAAATTAAGGGAACAGAACAAAAAATGAAATTAAAGCAGTATTTGGTATGAAGACCTTTTGGCATCAAACCGGCAGCAATTCTTACACTTGCACAAATTCAGATTAACCAATTATATCAAACAGGTGCTAATAAGAATTTCATATGTAAGTTGAAACAGAGTCATTAAGTGAAACAGAAACAGCTGTGTAGGAATACCTGGGGGAGGAACAAACAAACTCTGGACCAAGCTTAGGTTGTGAAAGTCAGTTTGTGGAGGTTGTGAAAGTCAGCACAACAACAAGACACAAGGTCTACTGCATCAGAAAGGTCTCTCCCAAGCAAAGATCTAAAAGCTGTTATAAAGAAGCACAAACATTTGGTATTGTTGAAAAGTGTAGACACAGTGGCCAAGGAAACTTAATGCAGCAGATGAAAGACACATCATGCTTACTTCCCTTCCACTTTGGAAGATGTTCAGCAGTGCCATCAGCAAAGAGCTGGAGGAACCCAGTGGAACCAGGTACACCCATCAACTGTACGGAGAAACCTGGACCGAACTTGTGTTCATGGAAGAATTGAAGCCAAAAAGCCATATCTTTGATATGGAAATAAGGCTAAGTGACTCAACTATGAACAAAAACATGAGAATTAAGGGCATTAAAATGGCAGCAGGTCTCTGGACTGATGGAAAAAAAACCTGAAATATTTATCTGTAGCAGGAGGCAGGATGCTCACCAAAGGCCTGGAGAGTGGAACAATACTGAGTGTCTAAATGCAACAATGAAGCATGGTGGAGGTTCCTGCGTGTTTGTGGCTGCATTTGTGCAAATGGAGTTGGAATTTTGGTCAGGAGTAATGATCTCAACATCATCCAGTCTGTCGGGGATTACATGAAGAGACAGGAGGATTTGAAGCAGCCTACATCTACAGAAGATCTCTTGTTAGTTCTCCAAGATGTTTGGAACAACCTACCTGCCAATTCCTTCATAAACTGTGTGCAGGTCTACCTAAAATAATTCATTATGAACACTTTTATTTTTTAAAGCATTCTTATTTTACAGAATTTCTTCACATTTTTACAGTACTGTGTATATATGTACACAGAAAATGTTGCTAAACAGTTGCTAAAGTCAGTTGCTCAAACTGTTGTACAAACTGATTCAGTTGAGAAACAGCTGGACAGATGAGCACATGTTTTTGTCAAGCAGTTGTGCAGATATTATTAGTTTTTCGTTTCAAATTTGTTTTATGTGATCTGTCAGTAAAGAAAGATCTGGAACATAAGAGCTGACTGTGGAGAAAAAGATAATTATTATCATCAAGTTGATTTGAACCAAAATCTGTCTGTTCTACTGTAACTCTGACTGCAGTGGCAGTAAAATATCAGATATCAGGGTGACATAATTCCAGACATATCTGACCTGCAGTCTACTAACATACTGTCCTGATTCTGGAATTATCTGGACATTAGTGCTGATGGTAAAAACTTAGACACAAATAGCAAACACACATCCATCATACAGGAGAGAGGAAATAACCAAATAGAAGTGTGTGTGTGTTCACCAGTCAAAGACCACGAAAGCTGTTTCAATCCTACCACAAAAAGAAACACAGAGAGAGAGAGAGAGAGAGAGAGAGAGAGAGAGAGAGAGAGACGGAGAGAGAGAGAGAGAGAGAGAGAGAGAGAGAGAGAGATAGGATTGCAAAAAGAAAGAGGTGTTCTCAACTGGTGTTTGTGGGGGGGTTAGGGCGGCTTTGGCATCTTTTTGATTGTGATTTTTTTAATTGATCAACTGATAGATGACGATGTTTCAACATTATCAGTAGGAGGACTGTGAAGTTGTGCAACACAGACACATGCTACAGAAAGAGGAAATGACCAAACCAGAGAGAAGTGGAGGCAGAGACATGTAGAAATGATGATATGCAGTTTTCATATTTTCATTTCATTTCTCCTTAGATGATTAGAGAGGATTTTGTGAACATCAGTGAAGCTTTAATTCAGTTCAGAATGAAGAAGCTCTTCCTCATCATCACCTTCTACCTGATCTCAGGTCAGTTATTATACATTAAATAACAAACTCCAGAGTTGATGAATCATTATGAATTTGTGCTGCAGTTAGTTTAATGCTGAACTGTAGTACTGAGAGAATTTGGAGGTGTTTATTATCAGAAAGATGACTGAAATCCTTTCATTTTGATTGACAGGTTCAGTGAACTGCATTGATGTGATCAGTTACCCTGGAGGTCGTGTTGTAATTGAAATCAAAAACCCAATTAGTATCAGGTCATCTGTGTATTTTTGCAAAATAAAAACACAAACAGAGTGTGAATATTTAATAACAGCTCAGGTCTCAGATTTACAGAAAGGGGTTCATAAGGACAGATTTTCTCTGTTTTACTCTTTTACTGAAGGAATCATTTCACTGATATTCAGAAACCTGAGTTTACAGGATACTGGAATGTATCAGATTGGAGAGATCAGAGGGTGGAATCACAACATCAACCTGAGAGTGAAAAGTGGTGAGAAATTTTTAGATCTTTGACATTTGATACATTTAGTCATTACATTTTTTTAATTTTTAAATATATTCCACAATAAACCCAGCAGGTTCAGCTGATCTAATAATTAAATAAAAATATTGATTTAAATGTAGAGATTTTGCCTGAAAATCAGAAATATAAAATCAGGTGAAGTGTAATATATTTAAAATGTAACCCTGTTAATTTTGCTTCTAGAGCAGAATCACAGGGACGTTGTTCTCCTTTGTACACATAAAGCACATGAATATAGATTTCAGTAAAAGCTGAACTCATGACAGCTGGGAGAGAAATAATTCTACACTAATTCAGTGTGTGTGATTGACAGATCCATGTTGTGGGACAAAAACAGTAAAAGGTTATTTGGAACAGACTCTGATGATCAGCTGCTCCTATCCAGTAGAGTTTAAAACAAACACCAAGTCCTTCTACAGACTGGACACTATCGCTGGTACTGAACTGATCCGGACCAGCGGAACACAACCGCACCAGGACGACAGATTCTCCATTTCTGATGACAGGAGGAATAAAGTTTTCAGTGTGAACATCACTGATGTGAGAGAAGATGATGTTGGAGTTTATTCCTGTGTAGTTATTAATGAAGAGACTGCAGTCAGTTATCATTCGCTCTTCACAGTAATTCAGCTCCGAGGTACTGGTGAGATTTTTTTACCATCATATTGCAGTGAATTACTGAAAGAATAACTCAGTTAAAAATAGTTCCTCTAAATGGTATAATGACTCTTACTGCTGCTTGATATCTGTTTGGAAATCTAGCTGAAGACAGGCTTTATGTCAGGAATTTTTTTAAACCCACAAAGTTCAGAGGAAACCACAGTCAGTGTTATGATTTGTGTTTTTTTGTCCATTAATTTATGAACACAGTTTTACTTTATGGTTTCTGTAAACAGAAGTAACAGACGACACACCAGAGAGTCCAGACGGCACATTAACCAAATCTGAGTCTGGTAAGACTTTACAATACACACATTTATGGTCTGTTCTCTGTTCTGAAAGGTCATAGCTAAGCTAAATAATTTGGTTGCTAGGGTTTTGCTTGGTAGCTGTCATGTTGTTAAGTGGTTATTATGCACCCAGTTGTTTGCTACCGTGTTGCTATGTGGTAGATGTGCTAAGCCAGTTAGTTGTTAAGGTACTGCTAAATGGTTGCTGTGCTATCCAAGTTGGTTGATGGAGTGTTGCATGGCAGTTTCTGTGGCATTCCAGATAGTTGATTTGTTATTATTAGGAAGTTTCTATTCTATTACAGATGGTTGCTCTGATAACCTGTGGCATTCCAGGTGGTTGCTTGTATGTTGGTATGGTATTCCATGTGTTTGTTAGGGTGTTGTCAGGTGATTGTATGGTATTCCATATGTTTGTTAGGGTGTTGTCAGGTGATTGTATGGTATTCCAGGGAGTTGTTAGAGTGTTGCTATGGGGACTTTTGCTAGTTGACATTCTAGGTAGTTGCTAAGGTGTTGCTAGGTAGTTGCTCTGATAATTCAGGTGATTGCTAGGGTGTTATTAGCTGGTTGCTATGCTTTCCCATATGGTTGCTAAAGTTTTCTAAGGTGGTTGTTATATTCCAGTTGGTTGCTATGGTGTTGCTATACTATCCTAGTTGGTAGAATGCATCCCAAAAAGCATCCTGAAGTCTTCCCTGTGAACAAATGACCAACATTGCAGTGATAAGAATGAAAATAAATTCATGACGGAAAATGAGTTCTCACTTTGATTATCAGCATCATTCACATTCATCACCTGCATAATTTGACTGAGCTTCATCATCAGCTCCTTTCTCCTCTGATCTTTTCAGCCGGTTCCTCCATCAACATCATCATCATCACTGTGGTCGTCTTTGTGCTCCTGCTGTTGGCTGTTGGATTAGTGCTGATCTTCTACAAGCTTAGATGTAAAAGGTCACAAGGTAAAAACAGAACTGTATCACTAGAACACCTTCTATTGTTCAAAATGGAAAACAAAAGAGAATATAGTACATTTCATCTGCACCAGATGGCATAATGTTCATTAAAAGATTACAAATAAAAACATTATTTCTCTTTAAATGGGATTCTCTGGGATTCTAGAAAATACACTGATATGTGTTTGTTTTGGAAAAACAAAATATCATTTATGTTTCTTAAATCTAAACTGACACTAATTACACAATCAGCTGTTTAATAAGTGAGAGTTTTTTTTAAACAGTCAGTCACATGATTTTCTCTTTCACAGGTCTCTTGGACAGAAATGTGCTGGAAAGTCTTTCAGAAGTGAGTATCTGAGTGAACATGACTTTCCTGTTTAATAAGAAGTTCTGTCTGTTTTAAAAGCCACTTCAGATTGAGAGTTGTGGGAATGTGCAGTTTATTTATCTCTGGATTTATAAGACACTTTCCTTCTTATTATTCTAGATTCCCCACTATGATGAGATTAAAGACCACACACCATATTCAAATACTGAAGAAAATGCATATTACTCTACTATTCCTCTATCCATAATCCCCTCTGACCCCCCAAACAATGTGTACGCCACTGCACAGTTACCCACAATCCCCTCTGACCCCCCAAACAATGTGTACGCCACTGCACAATTACCCACAATCCCCTCTGACCCCCCAAACAATGTGTACGCCACTGCACAATTACCCACAATCCCCTCTGACCCCCCAAACACTGTGTACACCACTGCACAGTTACCCACAATCCCCTCTGACCCCCCAAACACTGTGTACACCACTGCACAGCTACCCAAAATCCCCTTTGACCCCTCGAACACTGTGTATGCCATCACAGAGTTACCCACAATCCCCTCTGACCCCCCGAACACTGTGTACGCCATCTAACTCTTGCTCTAACATTTAATTGTTTTAGTCACATGACCAAATATACACAGGTAATATTTTCAACTTTTATTTAATTTTTTATGATTAGCTTCTTAATAAAATGTCTCTAAAAATTTAAATAAACTATAAATGTTTGTAAATTATAGTTGTTTGCTTTACATAAAAATACAGATAAAACGTTTAGATTATTTTCTATTCCATCAAAAGACTCCAAAATGAATATTCTGTGATAGCGACATTTGATGACCTTTATTTTTATTTCTAAGTTAATTCTTACTCTCTGCTTACTTCACAAAATATATATTTTTTTATTTTCTTGAAATATATTAGCAGCTTTTTCCACTGGACAGAATGTGTAGTAAATATGCTAATTTTGTAGCTTGCTCTATGCTATAATATGCTATAATAAATCTAATGTGTATGAAAGAGGTTGCGTAAATGTAACTAATTATTTAATGCTTTGTGTTATTGCTTTGTTAACAAACCATCCAATATTGACACTTGAATAAAATGTAGTTTTTTTTTGGTTGTAACAAAGTCTATAACACGCCTAGCTGGTTTTTGCTTGGTTCAGTGTTTTGACACTTATGTTAGTAATTTTACATTTACATGTCTTAAAGAAGTTCTGTGCAGTTCTGTATGTTAATTTAGTTTACCTAGTGGAAAATCTAGTGCTAATTTAGTTTACCTGGAACAAAATCAACTAATTCAACTAAAGAAAATAAACTAAAAAACCCCTCCCAAAGTCTGTAACCTATTGAATCAGTGGTGATGTATTCACTGATAGAAACTTCAAAGCACTTTTATACGTCACTCTGGATAAGGCCATCTCATACATGCAGGACATGTAAATGTAAAGTAAACTAATTCAGCAAGTTTTTTCCCCTCACTGCTGGGTGGCAAAGGTCATCAAAAGTTAAGACTCCGGTTGTTCATTGGAAGGTTGGGGTTCACCAAGCTGACCCTGTTGGACCTCTGAGCATGGCCCCCCGTCCCAGGGGTGCTGCATCATGGCTGACCCTGACTCCAAA